>NW_017207172.1:0-18227 GCF_001704415.2 Capra hircus | reverse complement strand
CGGCAGTCATTCCGCTACTCCACTGGGGGCATGCACGTGCGCTTTCCTCCCGATCTGTAGCAGCAGTGTCACGCTTCCCTTCGCATGCGATCAAGGATCTGTGGCTTTCCTCGAGCGGCTTTCCCCACTAGGCTTCCACAGGGCTGTCCCACGTGCCACTGTTGGTGTGAGTCGATCCATCGCGCTTTGAAAGTCGAGGCAGTGCAGCGGAATAAAGGTTTCCCTGGGAATGGACTGAGACATCTTGGGGACTCTGGGAATGGTGGCACGACCCTGGAGTCCTCTCTATTTCCTGTGGAGAGCGCCTCCCAACTTAAGATGCGTTGGAAACGCCGTGAATTCTTTTCCGACCATGGCAGGGAAGGATCAATGCTCTCGAGCTATGAGGCGGAAACAGGGACTCCTTCTGGATGTGGGTGGGACACTCGTGCTTCCTCTCGAGTGGAGACGGGTATGTCGGGAGGAACTTCTTGAGTTGCAGCAAGGGTGTGAAGGACCCTTTGGAAGTTCCAGAGGTTACGGGTGATTAGCCGCGAGACGCCTCAGCGGAAAAAATGGGCCTACTCTCTCTTAGCTGCCCTGAGAGACTGCAGAAGTACACCAGATCCATGTCAGCACTGCAGAGGAATCCTCAGGTTCCAGCACCGACTCCACACAAGATCTTAGGCACCGGCATCGAAGGGAGAGGAATCCCGAGAGGCCCCCGAGCAACTCGCATGGGGACTGGCCTTTCCTGAGGCCTCCAGAGCGGGTCCCTGAGGTCCCCGTCGTAAGTTGAGAGCACCTGCCGCAACTCGAGAAAATCCAGGAGGTTCTCCCCTCCAGGCGAGATGAGGCCCATTTCCGCTGAGGCGTCTCGAGGCTAATCACATCTAACATCTGGAACTTCCAAAGGGTCCTTCACCCCCTTGCTGCAACTCAAGAAGTTCCCCGACATACCGGTCTCCACTCAAGAGTAACATGAGAGTCCCGCCCATTTCCAGAGTGGCCCCGTTTCCGACTGCTAGCTCGAGAGGAGGGATCCTTTCGCTGCGTGGTCGGGAAAGAATTCCTAGCAATTCCTGTCGCATCTCAAGAGGAGGCAGCTCTCGCACAGGAAAGACGAGAGGAACTCCAGGATCAGGCCCCATTCCCAGAGTCCCCCTGATTTCTCAGGCCATTGCAGGGAAACCTGTTTTCCCTGCACTGCCTCGACTTTCAAGGGAGGATCGACTCACACCACGGTGGCACGTGGGACAGCCCTGTGGGGAAGCCTCGTGGGAAAGGCCTGTGGGAAAGCCTCGAGGGAAAGCCCTGATCCCTTGATCCACGCAAAGGGAAGCGTGACACTGCTGCTTCGCTCGGGAGGAAAGCGGCACGTGCATTCCCCCACTCGAGACGACGACTGACTCCCCTGGGGAGACTCCAGAAGTACCCCAAGATCCATCTCAGCACTTGAGAGGAATGCTCAGGTTCCGGCACCTACTCCACACAAGATCTTAGGCCCTGGCATCCACTGGAGAGGAATCCCGAGAGGCCCCCGAGCAACTCGCATGGGGACTGGCCTTGGCCTTGAGGCCACCAGAGCGGGTCCCTGAGGTCCCCGTCGTAAGTCGAGAGCACCTGCCGCAACTCGAGAAAATCCAGGAGGTTCTCCCCTCCAGGCGAGATGAGGCCCATTTCCGCTGAGGCGTCTCGAGGCTAATCACACCTAAAACTCTGGAACTTCCAAAGGGTCCTTCACACCCTTGCTGCAACTCAAGAAGTTCGCCCGACATACCCGACTACACTCGAGAGGAAGCACGAGAGTCCCGCCCACATCCAGAGGAGCCCCGTTTCCGCCTCCTAACTCGAGAGGAGGGATCCTTTCCCTGCGTGGTCGGGAAAGAATTCCCGGCGTTCCCGTCACACCTCAAGTGGAGGCGCTCCTCCACAGGAAAGGCGAGAGAACTCCCGGGTTGTGCCACATTCCCAGAGTCCCCCAGATGTGTCAGTCCCATTCCAGGGAAACCTGTTTTCCCTGCACTGCCTCGACTTTCAAGCCGAGGATCGACTCACACCTCGGTGGCACGTGGGACAGCCCTGTGGGAAGGCCTCGTGGGAAAGCCTCGAGGGAAAGCCACAGATCCCTTGATCCACGCGACGGGAAGCGTGACACTGCTGTTACAGCTCGGGAGGTAAGCGCACGTGCATACCCGCACTCGAGACGACGAGTGACTCCCCTGGGGAGACTCCAGAAGTACCCCAGGATCCATGTCAGCACTGGAGAGGAATCCTCAGGTTCCGGCACCGACTCCAAACAAGGTCTTAGGGCCTGGCATCGAAGGGAGAGGAATCCCGAGAGGCCCCCGAGCAACTTGCATGGGGACTGGCCTTTCCTGAGGCCACCAGAGCGGGTCCCTGAGGTCCCCGTCGTTAGTCGAGAGCACCTGCCACAACTCGAGAAAATCCAGGAGGTTCTCCCTTCCAGGCGAGATAAGGACCATTTCCGCTGAGGTGTCTCAAGGCTAATCACACCTAACCTCTGGAACTTACAAAGGGTCCTTCACACCCTTGCTGCAACTCAAGAAGATCCCCAACATACCCGTCTCCACTCGAGAGGAAGCACGAGAGTCCCGCCCAAATTCAGAGGAGCCCCGTTTCCGCCTCCTAGCTCGAGAGGAGGGATCCTTTCCATCAGTGATCGGGAAAGAGTTCCCAGTGTTTCCGGTGCATCTCAAGAGGAGGCGATCTCCACAGGAAAGGCGAGAGGAACTCCAGGGACGTGCCACCATTCCCTAAGTCCCCCAGATGTCCCAGTCCATTCCAGGGAAACCTGTTTTCCCTGCACTGCCTCTACTTTCAAGCCGAGGATCGACTCACACCACTGTGGCACGTGGGACAGCCCTGTGGGAAAGCCTCGTGGGAAAGCCTCGAGAGAAAGCCTCGTGGGAAAGCCTCGAGGGAAGCCACAGTTGCTTTGATTCACGCGAACGGAAGTGTGACACTGCTGCTACATCTCGGAAGGAAAGCGCACGTGCATGCCCCCACTCGATACGAGGACTGACTACCCTGGAGAGACTCCAGAAGTACCCCAAGATCCACATCAGCACTGGCGAGGAATCCTCACGTTCCGGCACCGACTCCAAACAAGGTTTTAGGCCCCTGCATCGACGGGAGAAGAATCCCGAGAGGCCCCGAGCAACTAGCATGGGTACTGGCCTTTCCTGAGGCCATCAGAGCGGGTCCCTGAGGTCCCCGTCATAAGTCGAGAGCAACTGCCGCAACTCGATAAAATCCAGGAGGTTCTCCCCTCCAGGCGAGATGAGGCCCGTTTCCTCTGAGGCGTCCCCAGGCTAATCACACCTAACCTCTGGAACTTCGAAAACGTCCTTCACATCCTTGCTGCAACTCAAGAAGTTCCCCGACATACCCGTCTCCACTCGAGAGGAAGCACGAGAGTCCCGCCCACATCCAGAGGAGCCCCGTTTCCGCCTCATAGCACGAGAGGAGGGATCCTTTCCCTGCATGGTCGGGAAAGAATTCCCGGCGTTCCCGTCGCATCTCAAGAGGGTAGGCTTTCCACAGGAAAGGCGTCAGGAACTCCAGGGTCCTTCCACCATTCCCAGAGTCGCCCAGATGTCTCAGGCCATTCCAGGGAAGCCTGTTTTCCCGGCACTGCCTCAAATTTCAAGCCGAGGATCGACTCACACCATGGTGGCACGTGGATAGCGCTGTGGTAAAGCCTCGTGGGAAAGCCTGGTGGGAAAGCCTCTAGGGAAAGCCTCGAGGGAAAGCCACTGTTCCCTTGATTCACGCGAAGGGAAGCATGACACTGCTGCTACAGCTCGGGAGGTAAGCGCTCGTGCATGCCCCCACTCGAGACGAGGACTGACTCCCCTGGGGAGACTCCAGAAGTACCCCAATATCCAAGTCAGCACTGGAGAGGAATCCTCAGGTTCCGGCACCGACTCCAAACAAGGTCTTAGGCCCGGGCATCGACGGTAGTGGAATCCCGAGATGCCCCCGAGCAACTCGCATGGGGACTGGCCTTTCCTGCGGCCACCAGAGAGGGTCCCTGAGGTCTCCGTCGTAAGTCGAGAGCACCTGCCGCAACTCGAGAAAATCCAGGAGGTTCTCCCCTCCAGGCGAGATGAGGCCCATTTCCGCTGAGGCGTCTCGAGCTAATCACACCTAACCTCTGGAACTTCACAAAGGGTCCTTCACACCCTTGCTGCAACTCAAGAAGTATCCCCGACATACCCGTCTCCACTCGAGAGGAAGCACGAGAGTCCCCGCCCAAATTCCAGAGGAGCCCGTTTCCGCCTCCTAGCTCGAGAGGAGGGATCCTTTTCCCATGCAGTGATCGGGAAAGATTCCCAGTGTTCCGGTGCATCTCAAGAGGGAGGCGACTCTCCACAGGAAAGGCGAGAGGAACTCCAGGGTACGTGCCACCATTCCCTAAGTCCCCCAGATGTCCCAGTCCATTCCAGGGAAACCTGTTTTCCCTGCACTGGCGCTCTACTTTCAAGCCGAGGATCGACTCACACCACTGTGGCACGTGG
Organism: Capra hircus; assembly: GCF_001704415.2. Classification (NCBI taxonomy): domain Eukaryota; kingdom Metazoa; phylum Chordata; class Mammalia; order Artiodactyla; family Bovidae; genus Capra; species Capra hircus. The sequence continues at coordinate 13,704 of NW_017207172.1, read as the reverse complement.
ACAGCCCTGTGGGAAAGCCTCGTGGGAAAGCCTCGATAGAGAAAGCCTCGTGGGAAAGCCTCGAGGGAAGCCACAGATGCTTGATTCACGCGAACGGGAAGTGTGACACTGCTGCTACATCTCGGAAGGAAAGCGCACGTGGCATGCCCCCACTCGATACGAGGACTGACTACCCTGGAGAGACTCCAGAAGTACCCAGATCCACATGTCAGCACTGGCAGAGGAATCCTCACGGTTCCGGCACCGACTCCACAAACAAGATCTAGGCCCCGCATCGACGGGAGAAGAATCCCGAGAGGCCCGAGCAACTAGCATGGGTACTGGCCTTTTCCTGAGGCCATCAGGAGCGGGTCCCTGAGGTCCCCGTCATAAGTCGAGAGCAACCTGCCGCAACTCGATGAAAATCCAGGAGGTTCTCCCCTCCAGGCGAGATGAGGCCCGTTTCCGTCTGAGGCGTCCTCGAGGCTAATCACACCTAACCTCTGGAACTTCCGAAAAGCGTCCTTCACATCCCTTGCTGCAACTCAAGAAGTTCCCCGACATACCCGTCTCCACTCGAGAGGAAGCACGAGAGTCCCGCCCACATCCAGAGGAGCCCCGTTTCCGCCTCCTAGCTCGAGAGGAGGGATCCTTTCCCTGCGTGGTCGGGAAAGAATTCCCAGGCTGTTCCCGTCGCATCTCAAGAGGAGGGCTCTTCCACAGGAAAGGCGAGAGGAACTCCAGGGTCGTGCCACCATTCCCAGAGTCCCCCAGATGTCTCAGGCCATTCCAGGGAAACCTGTTTTCCCTGCACTGCCTCGACTTTCAAGCCGAGGATCGACTCACACCACTGGGTGGCACGTGGGACAGCCCTGTGGAAAGCCTCGTGGGAAAGCCTCGTGGGAAAGCCTCGAGGGAAAGCCACAGATCCCTTGATCCACGCGAAAGGGAAGCGTGACACTGCTGCTACAGCTCGGGAGGAAAGCGCTCGTGCATGCCCCCACTCGAGACGAGGACTGACTCCCCTGGGGAGACTCCAGAAGTACCCCAAGATCCATGTCAGCACTGGAGAGGAATCCTCAGGTTCCGGCACCTGACTCCACACAAGATCTTAGGCCCGGCATCGACGGAGAGGAATCCCGAGAGGCCCCGAGCAACTCGCATGGGGACTGGCCTTTCCTGAGGCCACCAGAGCGGGTCCCTGAGGTCCCCGTCGTAAGTCGAGAGCACCTGCCGCAACTCGAGAAAATCCAGGAGGTTCTCCCCTCCAGGCGAGATGAGGCCCATTTCCGCTGAGGCGTCTCGAGGCTAATCACACCTAACCTCTGGAACTTCCAAAGGGTCCTTCACACCCTTGCTGCAACTCAAGAAGTTCCCCGACATACCCGTCTCCACTCGAGAGGAAGCACGAGAGTCCCGCCCACATCCAGAGGAGCCCCGTTTCCGCCTCCTAGGCTCGAGAGGAGGGATCCTTTCCCTGCGTGGTTCGGGAAAGAATTCCCGGCATTTCCCGTCGCATCTCAAGAGGAGGCGCTCTCCACAGGAAAGGCGAGAGGAACTCCAGGGTCGTGCCACCATTCCCAGAGTCCCCCAGATGTCTCAGTCCATTCCAGGGAACCTGTTTTCCCTGCACTGCGTCGACTTTCAAGCCGAGGATCGACTCACACCACGGTGGCACGTGGGACAGCCCTGTGGGAAAGCCTCTAGGAAAGCCTCGTGGGAAAGCCTCGAGGGAAAGCCACAGATCCCTTGATCCACGCGAAAGGGAAGTCGTGACACTGCTGCTACAGCTCGGGAGGAAAGCGCACGTGCATGCCCCCACTCGAGACGAGGACTGACTCCCCTGGGGAGACTCCAGAAGTACCCCAAGATCCATGTCAGCACTGGAGAGGAATCCTCAGGTTCCGGCACCGACTCCACACAAGATCTTAGGCCCCGCATCGACGGGAGAGGAATCCCGAGAGGCCCCGAGCAACTCGCATGGGGACTGGCCTTTCCTGAGCCACCAGAGCGGGTCCCTGAGGTCCCCGTCGTAAGTCGAGAGCACCTGCCGCAACTCGAGAAAATTCAGGAGGTTCTCCCCTCCAGGCGAGGTGAGGCCCATTTCCGCTAGAGGCGTCTCGAGGCTAATCACACCTAACCTCTGGAACTTCCAAAGGGTCCTTCACACCCTTGCTGCAACTCAAGAAGTTCCCCGACATACCCGTCTCCACTCGAGAGGAAGCACGAGAGTCCCGCCCACATCCAGAGGAGCCCCGTTTCCGCCTCCCTAGCTCGAGAGGAGGGATCCTTCCCTGCGTGGTCGGGAAAGAATTCCCGGTGTTCCCGTCGCATCTCAAGAGGAGGCGCTCTCCACAGGAAAGGCGAGAGGAACTCCAGGGTCGTGCCACCATTCCAGAGTCCCCCAGATGTCTCACGTCCATTCCAGGGAAACCTGTTTTCCCTGCACTGCCTCGACTTTCAAGCCGAGGATCGACTCACACCACGGTGGCACGTGGGACAGCCCTGTGGGAAAGCCTCGTGGGAAAGCCTCGTGGAAAGCCTCGAGGGAAAGCCACAGATCCCTTGATCCACGCGAAAGGAAGCGTGACACTGCTGCTTCAGCTCGGGAGGAAAGCGCACGTGCATGCCCCCACTCGAGACGACGGACTGACTCCCTGGAGAGACTCCAGAAGTACCCCAAGATCCATGTCAGCACTGGAGAGGAATCCTCAGGTTCCGGCACCGACTCCACACAAGGATCTTAGGCCCCGCATCGACGGGAGAGGAATCCCGAGAGGCCCCCGAGGCAACTCGCATGGGTACTGGCCTTTCCTGAGGCCACCAGAGCGGGTCCCTGAGGTCCCCGTCGTAAGTCGAGAGCACCTGCCGCAACTCGAGAAAATCCAGGAGGTTCTCCCCTCCAGGCGAGATTGAGGCCCATTTCCGCATGAGGCGTCTCGAGGCTAATCACACCTAACTCTGGAACTTCCAAAGGGTCCTTCACAACCTTGCTGCAACTCAAGAAGTTCCCCGACATACCCGTCTCCACTCGAGAGGAAGCACGAGAGTCCCCGCCCACATCCAGAGGAGCCCCGTTTCCGCCTCATAGCATCGAGAGGAGGGATCCTTTCCCTGCATGGTCGGGAAAGAATTCCCGGCGTTCCCGTCGCATCTCAAGAGGTAGGCGCTTTCCACAGGAAAGGCGTCAAGGAACTCCAGGGTCCTGTCCACCATTCCCAGAGTCGCCCCAGATGTCTCAGGCCATTCCAGGGAAGCCTGTTTTCCCTGGCACTGCCTCAACTTTCAAGCCGAGGATCGACTCACACCATGGCACGTGGTACGTGTGGTACAGCCTCGTGGGAAAGCCTGGTGGGAAAGCCTCTAGGGAAAGCCTCGAGGGAAAGCCACTGTTCCCTTGATTCACGCGAAGGGAAGCAGTGACACTGCTGCTACAGCTCGGGAGGAAAGCGCTACGTGCATGCCCCCACTCGAGACGAGGACTGACTCCCCTGGGGAGACTCCAGAAGTACCCCAAGATCCAGTCAGCACTGGAGAGGAATCCTCAGGTTCCGGCACCGACTCCAAACAAGAGTCTTAGGCCCGGGCATCGACGGGTAGTAGGAATCCCGAGATGGCCCCGAGCAACTCGCATGGGGACTGGCCTTTCCTGACGGCCACCAGAGCGGGTCCCTGAGGTCCCCGTCGTAAGTCGAGAGCACCTGCCGCAACTCGAGAAAATCCAGGAGGTTCTCCCCTCCAGGCGAGATGAGGCCCATTTCCGCTGAGGCGTCTCGAGGCTAATCACACCTAACCTCTGGAACTTCCAAAGGGTCCTTCACACCCTTGCTGCAACTCAAGAAGTTCCCCGACATACCCGTCTCCACTCGAGAGGAAGCACGAAGAGTCCCGCCCACATCCAGAGGAGCCCCGTTTCCGCCTCCTAGCTCGAGAGGAGGGATCCTTTCCCTGCGTGGTCGGGAAAGAATTCCCGGCTTTCCGTCGCATCTCAAGAGGAGGCGCTCTCCACAGGAAAGACGAGAGGAACTCCAGGGTCGTGCCACCATTCCCAGAGTCCCCCAGATGTCTCAGTCCATTTCCAGGGAAACCTGTTTTCCCTGCACTGCTCGACTTTCAAGCCGAGGATCGACTCACACCCACGGTGGCACGTGGGACAGCCCTGTGGGGAAAGCCTCGTGGGAAAGCCTCGTGGGAAAGCCTCGAGGGAAAGCCACAGATCCCTTGATCCACGCGAAGGGAAGCGTGACACTGCTGCTACAGCTCGGGAGGAAAGCGCACGTGCATGCCCCCACTCGAGACGACGGACTGACTCCCCTGGGGAGACTCCAGAAGTACCCCAAGATCCATGTCAGCACTGGAGAGGAATCCTCAGGTTCCGGCACCGACTCCACACAAGATCTTAGGCCCCGGCATCGAAGGGAGAGGAATCCCGAGAGGCCCCGAGCAACTCGCATGGGGACTGGCCTTTCCTGAGGCCACCAGAGCGGGTCCCTGAGGTCCCGTCGTAAGTCTGAGAGCACCTGCCGCAACTCGAGAAAATCCAGGAGGTTCTCCCCTCCAGGCGAGATGAGGCCCATTTCCGCTGAGGCGTCTCGAGGCTAATCACACCTAACTCTGGAACTTCCAAAGGGTCCTTCACACCCTTGCTGCAACTCAAGAAGTTCCCCGACATACCCGTCTCCACTCGAGAGGAAGCACGAGAGTCCCGCCCACATCCAGAGGAGCCCCGTTTCCGCCTCCTAGCTCGAGAGGAGGGATCCTTTCCCTGCGTGTCGGGAAAGAATTCCGGCGTTTCCCGTCGCATCTCAAGAGGAGGCGCTCTCCACAGGAAAGGCGAGAGGAACTCCAGGGTCGTGCCACCATTCCCAGAGTCCCCCAGATGTCCTCAGTCCATTCCAGGGAAACCTGTTTTCCCTGCACTGCCTCGACTTTCAAGCCGAGGATCGACTCACACCACTGGTGGCACGTGGGACAGCCCTGTGGGGAAAGCCTCGTGGGAAAGCCTCGTGGGAAAGCCTCGAGGGAAAGCCACAGATCCCTTGATCCACGCGAAGGGAAGGCTGACACTGCTGCTACAGCTCGGGAGGAAAGCGCACGTGCATCCCCCACTCGAGACGAGGACTGACTCCCTGGGAGACTCCAGAAGTACCCCAAGATCCATGTCAGCACTGGAGAGGAAATCCTCAGGTTCCGGCACCGACTCCAAACAAGGTCTTAGGCCCCTGGCATCGACGGGAGAGGAATCCCGAGAGGCCCCGAGCAACTCGCATGGGTACTGGCCTTTCCTGAGGCCATCCAGAGCGGGTCCCTGAGGTCCCCGTCGTAAGTCGAGAGCACCTGCCGCAACTCGAGAAAATCCAGGAGGTTCTCCCCTCCAGGCGAGATGAGGCCCATTTCCGCTGAGGCGTCTCCGAGGCTAATCACACCTAACCTCTGGAACTTCCAAAGGTCCTTCACACCCTTGCTGCAACTCAAGAAGATTCCCCGACATACCCGTCTCCACTCGAGAGGAAGCACGAGAGTCCCGCCCACATCCAGAGGAGCCCCGTTTCCACGCTCCTAGCTCGAGAGGAGGGATCCTTTCCCTGCAGTGGTCGGGAAAGAATTCCCGGCGTTCCCGTCGCATCTCAAGAGGAGGCGCTCTCCACAGGAAAGGCGAGAGGAACTCCAGGGTCGTGCCACCATTCCCAGAGTCCCCCAGATGTCTCAGTCCATTCCAGGGAACCTGTTTTTCCCTGCACTGCCTCGACTTTCAAGCCGAGGATCGACTCACACCACGGTGGCACGTGGGACAGCCCTGTGGGAAAGCCTCGTGGGGAAAAGCCTCGTGGAAAGCCTCGAGGGAAAGCCACATGATCCCTTGATCCACGCAAACGAGAAGCGTGACACTGCTGCTACAGCTCGGGAGGAAAGCGCACGTGCATTCCCCCACTCGAGACGACGACTGACTCCCCTGGGAGACTCCAGAAGTACCCCAAGATCCATGTCAGCACTGGAGAGGAATCCTCAGGTTCCGGCACCGACTCCAACACAAGATCTTAGGCCCGGCATCGACGGGAGAGGAATCCCGAGAGGCCCCCGAGCAACTTCGCATGGGGACTGGCCTTTCCTGAGGCCACCAGAGCGGGTCCCTGAGGTCCCCGTCGTAAGTCGAGAGCACCTGCCGCAACTCGAGAAAATCCAGGAGGTTCTCCCCTCCAGGCGAGATGAGGCCCATTTCCGCTGAGGCGTCTCCAGGCTAATCACATCCTAACATCTGGAACTTCCAAAGGGTCCTTCACACCCTTGCTGCAACTCAAGAAGTTCCCCGACATACCCGTCTCCACTCGAGAGGAAGCACGAGAGTCCCGCCCACATCCAGAGGAGCCCCGTTTCCGCCTCCTAGCTCGAGAGGAGGGATCCTTTCCCTGCGTGTCGGGAAAGAATTCCCGGCGTTCCCGTCGCATCTCAAGAGGAGGCGCTCTCCACAGGAAAGGCGAGAGGAACTCCAGGGTCGTGCCACCATTCCCAGAGTCCCCAGATGTCTCAGTCCATTCCAGGGAAACCTGTTTTCCCTGCACTGCCTCGACTTTCAAGCCGAGGATCGACTCACACCACGGTGGCACGTGGACAGCCCTGTGGGAAAGCCTCGTGGGAAAGCCTCGTGGGAAAGCCTCGAGGGAAAGCCACTGATCCCTTGATCCACGCAAAGGGAAGCGTGACACTGCTGCTACAGCTCGGGAGGAAAGCGCACGTGCATGCCCCCACTCGAGACGAGGACTGACTCCCCTGGGGAGACTCCAGAAGTACCCCAAGATCCATCGTCAGCACTTGGAGAGGAATGCCTCAGGTTCCGGCACTGACTCCACACAAGATCTTAGGCCCCGGCATCGACGGAGAGGAATCCCGAGAGGCCCCGAGCAACTCGCATGGGGACTGGCCTTTGCTGAGGCCACCAGAGCGGGTCCCTGAGGTCCCCGTCGTAAGTCGAGAGCACCTGCCGCAACTCGAGAAAATCCAGGAGGTTCTCCCCTCCAGGCGAGATGAGGCCCATTTCCGCTGAGGCGTCTCGAGGCTAATCACACCTAACCTCTGGAACTTCCAAAGGGTCCTTCACACCCTTGCTGCAACTCAAGAAGTTCCCGACATACCCGTCTCCACTCGAGAGGAAGCACGAGAGTCCGCCCACATCCAGAGGAGCCCCGTTTCCGCCTCCTAGCTCGAGAGGAGGGATCCTTTCCCTGCGTGGTCGGGAAAGAATTCCCGGCGTTCCCGTCGCATCTCAAGAGGAGGCGCTCTCCACAGGAAAGGCGAGAGGAACTCCAGGGTCTGTGCCACCATTCCCAGAGTCCCCCAGATGTCTCAGTCCATTCCAGGGAAACCTGTTTTCCCTGCACTGCCGTCGACTTTCAAGCCGAGGATCGACTCACACCATCGGTGGCACGTGGGACAGCCCTGTGGGAAGGCCTCGTGGGAAAGCCTCTGGAGCCGAGGGAAAGCCACAGATCCCTTGATCCACGCGACGGGAAGCGTGACACTGCTGTTACAGCTCGGGAGGTAAGCGCACGTGCATACCCGCACTCGAGACGAGGAGTGACTCCCCTGGGGAGACTCCAGAAGTACCCCAGGATCCATGTCAGCACTGGAGAGGAATCCTCAGGTTCCGGCACCGACTCCAAACAAGGTCTTAGGGCCTGGCATCGAAGGGAGAGGAATCCCGAGAGGCCCCGAGCAACTTGCATGGGGACTGGCCTTTCCTGAGGCCACCAGAGCGGGTCCCTGAGGTCCCGTCGTTAGTCGAGAGCACCTGCCACAACTCGAGAAAATCCAGGAGGTTCTCCCTTCCAGGCGAGATAAGGACCATTTCCGCTGAGGTGTCTCAAGGCTAATCACACCTAACCTCTGGAACTTACCAAAGGGTCCTTCACACCCTTGCTGCAACTCAAGAAGATCCCCAACATACCCGTCTCCACTCGAGAGGAAGCACGAGAGTCCCGCCCAAATTCAGAGGAGCCCCGTTTCCGCCTCCTAGCTCGAGAGGAGGGATCCTTTCCATCAGTGATCGGGAAAGAGTTCCCAGTGTTTCCGGTGCATCTCAAGAGGAGGCGATCTCCACAGGAAAGGCGAGAGGAACTCCAGGGACGTGCCACCATTCCCTAGAGTCCCCAGATGTCCCAGTCCATTCCAGGGACACCTGTTTTCCCTGCACTGCCTCTACTTTCAAGCCGAGGATCGACTCACACCACTGTGGCACGTGGGACAGCCCTGTGGGAAAGCCTCGTGGGAAGCCTCGAGAGAAAGCCTCGTGGGAAAGCCTCGAGGGAAGCCACAGTTGCTTTGATTCACGGCGAACGGAAGTGTGACACTGCTGCTACATCTCGGAAGGAAAGCGCACGTGCATGCCCCCACTCGATACGAGGACTGACTACCCTGGAGAGACTCCAGAAGTACCCCAAGATCCACATCAGCACTGGCGAGGAATCCTCACGTTCCGGCACCGACTCCAAACAAGGTTTTAGGCCCTGCATCGACGGGAGAAGAATCCCGAGAGGCCCGAGCAACTAGCATGGGTACTGGCCTTTCCTGAGGCCATCAGAGCGGGTCCCTGAGGTCCCCGTCATAAGTCGAGAGCAACTGCCGCAACTCGATAAAATCCAGGAGGTTCTCCCCTCCAGGCGAGATGAGGCCGTTTCCTCTGAGGCGTCCCCAGGCTAATCACACCTAACCTCTGGAACTTCGAAAACGTCCTTCACATCCTTGCTGCAACTCAAGAAGTTCCCCGACATACCCGTCTCCACTCGAGAGGAAGCACGAGAGTCCCGCCCACATCCAGAGGAGCCCCGTTTCCGCCTCATAGCACGAGAGGAGGGATCCTTTCCCTGCATGGTCGGGAAAGAATTCCCGGCGTTCCCGTCGCATCTCAAGAGGGTAGGGCTTTCCACAGGAAAGGCGTCAGGAACTCCAGGGTCCTTCCACCATTCCCAGAGTCGCCCAGATGTCTCAGGCCATTCCAGGGAAGCCTGTTTTCCCGCACTGCCTCAATTTCAAGCCGAGGATCGACTCACACCATGGTGGCACGTGGATAGCGCTGTGGTAAAGCCTCGTGGGAAAGCCTGGTGGGAAAGCCTCTAGGGAAAGCCTCGAGGGAAAGCCACTGTTCCCTTGATTCACGCGAAGGGAAGCATGACACTGCTGCTACAGCTCGGGAGGTAAGCGCTCGTGCATGCCCCACTCGAGACGAGGACTGACTCCCTGGGGAGACTCCAGAAGTACCCCAATATCCAAGTCAGCACTGGAGAGGAATCCTCAGGTTCCGGCACCGACTCCAAACAAGGTCTTAGGCCCGGGCATCGACGGTAGTGGAATCCCGAGATGCCCCGGAGCAACTCGCATGGGGACTGGCCTTTCTGAGGCCACCAGAGCGGGTCCCTGAGGTCCCCGTCGTAAGTCGAGAGCACCTGCCGCAACTCGAGAAAATCCAGGAGGTTCTCCCCTCCAGGCGAGATGAGGCCCATTTCCGCTGAGGCGTCTCGAGGCTAATCACACGTAACCTCTGGAACTTCCAAAGGGTCCTTCACACCCTTGCTGCAACTCAAGAAGTTCCCCGACATACCCGTCTCCACTCGAGAGGAAGCACGAGTGTCCCACCCACATCCAGAGGAGCCCTGTTTCCGCCTCATAGCTCGAGAGCATTGATCCTTTCCCTGCATGGTCGGAAAAGAATTCACGGCGTTTCCAACGCATCTTAAGTGGAGGCGCTCTCCACAGGAAAATAGAGAGGACTCCAGGGTCGTGCCACCATTCCCAGAGTCCCCCAGATGTCTCAGTCCATTCCAGGGAAACCTTTATTCCCTGCACTGCCTCGACTTTCAAACCGAGGATCGACTCACACCACAGTGGCACGTGGGACAGCCCTGTGGGAAAGCCTCGTGGGAAAGCCTCGAGGGAAAGCCACAGATCCTTGATCCATGCGAAGGGAAGCGTGACACTGCTGCTACAGATCGGGAGGAAAGCGCACGTGCATGCCCCAGTGGAGTAGCGGACTGACTGCCCTGAGAGACTCCAGAAGTACACCAAGATCCATGTCAGCACTGCAGAGGAATCCTCAGGTTCCAGCACCGACTCCACACAAGATCTTAGGCACCGGCATCGAAGGGAGAGGAATCCCGAGAGGCCCCCGAGCAACTCGCATGGGGACTGGCCTTTCCTGAGGCCTCCAGAGCGGGTCCCTGAGGTCCCCGTCGTAAGTTGAGAGCACCTGCCGCAACTCGAGAAAATCCAGGAGGTTCTCCCCTCCAGGCGAGATGAGGCCCATTTCCGCTGAGGCGTCTCGAGGCTAATCACATCTAACATCTGGAACTTCCAAAGGGTCCTTCACACCCTTGCTGCAACTCAAGAAGTTCCCCGACATACCGGTCTCCACTCAAGAGTAACATGAGAGTCCCGCCCATTTCCAGAGTGGCCCCGTTTCCGACTGCTAGCTCGAGAGGAGGGATCCTTTCCCTGCGTGGTCGGGAAAGAATTCCTAGCATTCCTGTCGCATCTCAAGAGGAGGCGCTCTCCACAGGAAAGACGAGAGGAACTCCAGGATCAGGCCCCATTCCCAGAGTCCCCTGATTTCTCAGGCCATTGCAGGGAAACCTGTTTTCCCTGCACTGCCTCGACTTTCAAGGGAGGATCGACTCACACCACGGTGGCACGTGGGACAGCCCTGTGGGGAAGCCTCGTGGGAAAGCCCTGTGGGAAAGCCTCGAGGGAAAGCCCCTGATCCTTGATCCACGCAAAGGGAAGCGTGACACTGCTGCTTCGCTCGGGAGGAAAGCGCACGTGCATTCCCCCACTCGAGACGACGACTGACTCCCCTGGGGAGACTCCAGAAGTACCCCAAGATCCATCTCAGCACTTGAGAGGAATGCTCAGGTTCCGGCACCTACTCCACACAAGATCTTAGGCCCCGGCATCCACTGGAGAGGAATCCCGAGAGGCCCCCGAGCAACTCGCATGGGGACTGGCCTTGCCTGAGGCCACCAGAGCGGGTCCCTGAGGTCCCCGTCGTAAGTCGAGAGCACCTGCCGCAACTCGAGAAAATCCAGGAGGTTCTCCCCTCCAGGCGAGATGAGGCCCATTTCCGCTGAGGCGTCTCGAGGCTAATCACACCTAAACTCTGGAACTTCCAAAGGGTCCTTCACACCCTTGCTGCAACTCAAGAAGTTCCCCGACATACCCGACTACACTCGAGAGGAAGCACGAGAGTCCCGCCCACATCCAGAGGAGCCCCGTTTCCGCCTCCTAACTCGAGAGGAGGGATCCTTTCCCTGCGTGGTCGGGAAAGAATTCCCGGCGTTCCCGTCACACCTCAAGTGGAGGCGCTCTCCACAGGAAAGGCGAGAGGAACTCCCGGGTTGTGCCACATTCCCAGAGTCCCCCAGATGTGTCAGTCCATTCCAGGGAAACCTGTTTTCCCTGCACTGCCTCGACTTTCAAGCCGAGGATCGACTCACACCTCGGTGGCACGTGGGACAGCCCTGTGGGAAGGCCTCGTGGGAAAGCCTCGAGGGAAAGCCACAGATCCCTTGATCCACGCGACGGGAAGCGTGACACTGGCTGTTACAGCTCGGGAGGTAAGCGCACGTGCATACCCGCACTCGAGACGACGAGTGACTCCCTGGGGAGACTCCAGAAGTACCCCAGGATCCATGTCAGCACTGGAGAGGAATCCTCAGGTTCCGGCACCGACTCCAAACAAGGTCTTAGGGCTGGCATCGAAGGGAGAGGAATCCCGAGAGGCCCCCGAGCAACTTGCATGGGGACTGGCCTTTCCTGAGGCCACCAGAGCGGGTCCCTGAGGTCCCCGTCGTTAGTCGAGAGCACCTGCCACAACTCGAGAAAATCCAGGAGGTTCTCCCTTCCAGGCGAGATAAGGACCATTTCCGCTGAGGTGTCTCAAGGCTAATCACACCTAACCTCTGGAACTTACAAAGGGTCCTTCACACCCTTGCTGCAACTCAAGAAGATCCCCAACATACCCGTCTCCACTCGAGAGGAAGCCACGAGAGTCCCGCCCAAATTCAGAGGAGCCCCCGTTTCCGCCTCCTAGCTCGAGAGGAGGGATCCTTTCCATCAGTGATCGGGAAAGAGTTCCCAGTGTTTCCGGTGCATCTCAAGAGGAGGCGATCTCCACAGGAAAAGGCGAGAGGAACTCCAGGGACGTGCCACCATTCCCTAAGTCCCCAGATGTCCCAGTCCATTCCAGGGACACCTGTTTTCCCTGCACTGCCTCTACTTTCAAGCCGAGGATCGACTCACACCACTGGTGGCACGTGGGACAGCCCTGTGGGAAAGCCTCGTGGGAAAGCCTCGAGAGAAAGCCTCGTGGGAAAGCCTCGAGGGAAGCCACAGTTGCTTTGATTCACGCGAACGGAAGTGTGACACTGCTGCTACATCTCGGAAGGAAAGCGCACGTGCATGCCCCCACTCGATACGAGGACTGACTACCCTGGAGAGACTCCAGAAGTACCCCAAGATCCACATCAGCACTGGCGAGGAATCCTCACGTTCCGGCACCTGACTCCAAACAAGGTTTTAGGCCCCTGCATCGACGGGAGAAGAATCCCGAGAGGCCCCGAGCAACTAGCATGGGTACTGGCCTTTCCTGAGGCCATCAGAGCGGGTCCCTGAGGTCCCCGTCATAAGTCGAGAGCAACTGCGGCAACTCGATAAAATCCAGGAGGTTCTCCCCTCCAGGCGAGATGAGGCCCGTTTCCTCTGAGGCGTCCCAGGCTAATCACACCTAACCTCTGGAACTTCGAAAACGTCCTTCACATCCTTGCTGCAACTCAAGAAGTTCCCCGACATACCCGTCTCCACTCGAGAGGAAGCACGAGAGTCCCGCCACATCCAGAGGAGCCCGTTTCCGCCTCATAGCACGAGAGGAGGGATCCTTTCCCTGCTGGTCGGGAAAGAATTCCCGGCGTTCCCGTCGCATCTCAAGAGGGTAGGCTTTCCACAGGAAAGGCGTCAGGAACTCCAGGGTCCTTCCACCATTCCCAGAGTCGCCCAGATGTCTCAGGCCATTCCAGGGAAGCCTGTTTTCCGGCACTGCTCAATTTCAAGCCGAGGATCGACTCACACCATGGTGGCACGTGGATAGCGCTGTGGTAAGCCTCGTGGGAAAGCCTGGTGGGAAAGCCTCTAGGGAAAGCCTCGAGGGAAAGCCACTGTTCCCTTGATTCACGCGAAGGGAAGCATGACACTGCTGCTACAGCTCGGGAGGTAAGCGCTCGTGCATGCCCCACTCGAGACGAGGACTGACTCCCCTGGGGAGACTCCAGAAGTACCCCAATATCCAAGTCAGCACTGGAGAGGAATCCTCAGGTTCCGGCACCGACTCCAAACAAGGTCTTAGGCCCGGGCATCGACGGTAGTGGAATCCCGAGATGCCCGAGCAACTCGCATGGGGACTGGCCTTTCTGAGGCCACCAGAGCGGGTCCCTGAGGTCCCCGTCGTAAGTCGAGAGCACCTGCCGCAACTCGAGAAAATCCAGGAGGTTCTCCCCTCCAGGCGAGATGAGGCCCATTTCCGCTGAGGCGTCTCGAGGCTAATCACACGTAACCTCTGGAACTTCCAAAGGGTCCTTCACACCCTTGCTGCAACTCAAGAAGTTCCCCGACATACCCGTCTCCACTCGAGAGGAAGCACGAGTGTCCCACCCACACATCCAGAGGAGCCCTGTTTCCGCCTCATAG
>NW_017207171.1:0-4541 GCF_001704415.2 Capra hircus | reverse complement strand
GCATCCAAGAGGAGCCCTCTCCACAGGAATGGCGGAAGGAACTCAGGGTCGTGCCACCATTCCAGAGTCCCCCAGATGTTCAGTCATTCCAGGAAACCTGTTTTCCCTGCACTGCCTCGACGTTCAAGCGAGGATCGACTCACACCACGGTGGCACGTGGGACAGCCCTGTGGGAAAGCCTCGCGGAAAGCCTCGTGGAAAAGCCTCGAGGGAAAGCCATAGATCCCTTGATCCACGGGATGGGAAGCGTGACATTGCTGCTACAGCTCGGGAGAGCGCACGTGCATGCCCCCACTCGGGACGAGGACTGACTCCCCTGGGAGACTCCAGATGTACCCCCAAGATCCATGTCAGCACTGGAGAGGAAGTCTCAGGTTCCGGCCCGACTCCACACAAGGTCTTAGACCCGGTATCGAAGGGAGAGGAATCCCGAGAGGCCCCCGAGCAACTCGCATGGGGAATGGCCTTTCCTGAGGCCACCACAGCGGGTCCCTGAGGTCCCCCGTCGTAAGTCGAGAGCACCTGCCGCAACTCGAGAAAATCCAGGAGGTTCTTCCCTCCAGGCGAGATGAGGCCCATTTCCGCTGAGGCGTCTCGAGGATAATCACACCTAACCTCTGGAACTTCCACAGGGTCCTTCACACCCTTTCTGCAACTCAAGAAGTTCCCCGACATGCCCGACTCCACTCGAGAGGAAGCACGAGAGTCCGCCCACATCCAGAGGAGCCCCGTTTCCGCCTCCTAGCTCGAGAGGAGGGATCCTTTCCCTGCGTGGTCGGGAAAGAATTCCCGGTGTTCCCGTTGCATCTCAAGAGGGAGGCGCTCTCCACAGGAAAGGCGAGAGGAACTCCTGGGTCGTGCCACCATTCCCAGAGACCCTGGATGTCTCAGTCCATTCCAGGGAAAACTGTTTTCCCTGCACTGCGTCAACTTTTAAGCCGAGGATCGACTCACACCACGGTGGCACATGGGACAGCCCTGTGGGAAAGCATCGAGGGAAAGCCTCGGGGAAAGCCTTGAGGGAAAGCCGCAGATCCCTTGATCCAAGCGAAGGGAAGCGTGAAACTGCTGCTACAGCTCGGGAGGAAAGCGCACGGGCATGTCCCCAATAGAGACAAGGACTGAGTCCCCTGGGGAGACTCCAGAAGTACCCCATGAACCATGTCAGCACTGGAGATGAATCCTCAGGTTCCGGCACCGACTCCACACTAGGTATTAGGCCCCGGCATCGACGGGAGAGGATCTCGAAAAGGCCCCGAGCAATTCGCAAGGGTACTGGCCTTTCCTGAGGCCACCAGAGCGGGTCCCTGTGGTCCACGTCGTAATACGAGAGCACCTGCCGCAACTCGAGAACATCCAGGAGGTTCTCCCCTCCAGGCGAGATGAGGCCCATTTCCGCTGAGGCGTCTCGAGGCTAATCGCATCTAACATCTGGAACTTCCAAAGTGTTCATCACACCCTTGCTGCAACTCAAGAAGTTACCCGACATACAAGTATCCACTCGAGAGAAAGCACGAGAGTCCCTCCCACATCCAGAGGAGCCCCGTTTCCACCTCCTAGCCCGAGAGGAGGGATCCTTTCCCTGCGTGGTCGGGAAAGAATTCCCGGCGTTCCCGTCGCATCTCAAGAGGAGGCGCTCTCCACAGGAAAGGCGAGAGGAACTCTAGGGTCGTATTACCATTCCCAGAGTCGCCCAGATGTCTCAGTCCATTCCAGGGAAACCTGTTTTCCCTGCACTGCCTCGACTTTCAAGCCGAGGATGGACTCACACCACGGTGTCACGTGGGACAGCCCGTGGGAAAGCCTCGTGGGAAAGCCTCGTGGGAAAACCTCTTGGGAAAGCCTCGAGGGAAAGACCCTGATCCCTTGATCCACCCAAATGGAAGCGTGACACTGCTGCTAGAGCTCGGAAGGAAAGCGCACGTGCATGCCCCCACTCGAGTAGAGGTCTGACTGCACTGGGAGACGCCAGAAGTCCCCCAAGATCCATGTCAGCACTGGAGAGGAATCCTCAGGTTCCAGCACCGAATCCACACAAGATCTTAGGCCCCGGCATCGACGGGAGAGGAATCCCGAGAGGACCCAGAGCAACTCGCATGGGGACTGGCCTTTCCTGAGGCCACCACAGCGGGTCCCTGAGGTCCCCGTCGTAAGTCGAGAGCACCTGCCGCAACTAGAGAAAATCCAGGAGGTTCTCCCCTCCAGGCGAGCTGAGTCCCATTTCCGCTGAGGCGTCTCAAGGCTAATCACACCTAACCTCTGGAACTTCAAAAGGTCCTTCACACCCATGCCTGCAACTCAAGAAGTTCCACGACCATACCCGTCTCCACTCGAGAGGAAGCACGAGAGTCCCCGCCCACATCCAGAGGAGCCCCGTTTCCCGCCTCCTAGATCGAGGGAAGGGATCCTTTCCCTTCGTGTACGTGAAAGAATTCCCGGCGTTCCCATCGCATCTCAAGAGGAGGCGCTCTCCACAGGAAAATCAACAGGAATTCCAGGGTCGTGCCACCATTCCAGAGTCCCCCAGATGTCTCAGTCCATTCCAGGGAAACCTGTTTTTCCCTACACTTCCTCGACTTTCAACCGAGGATCGACTCACACCACGGTGGAACGTGGGGACAGCCCTGTGTGAAATCCTGGTGGGAAAGCCAAGAGGAAAGCCACAGATCCCTTGATCCACGCGAAGGGAAGCGTGACACTGCTGCTACACCTCGGGAGGAAAGCGCACGTGAATGCCCCAACTCGTGACGAGGACTGACTCCCCTGGGGAGACTCCAGAAGTACCCCAAGATCCATGTCAGCACTGGAGAGGAATCCTCAGGTTCTGGCACCGACTCCACACAAGGTCTTAGGCCCTGGCATCGATGGGAGAGGAATCCCGAGAGGCCCCCGAGCAACTCGCATGGGGACTGGCCTTTCCCGAGGCCACCAGAGAGGTTCCCTGATGTCCCCGTCTTAAGTCGAGAGCACCTGCTGCAACTCGAGAAAATCCAGGAGGTTCTCCCCTCCAGGCGAGATGAGGCCCATTTCCGCTGAGGCGTCTCGAGGCTATTCTCACCTAAACTCTGGAACTTCCAAAGGGTCCTTCACACCCTTGCTCCAACTCAAGAAGTTCCGCGAGATTCCCGTCTCCACTCGAGAGGGAGCACGAGAGTCCCGCCTACATCCAGAGGAGCCCCGTGTCCGCCTCCTAGCTCGAGAGGAGGGATCCTTTCCCTGTGTGGTCGGGAAAGAATTCCCGGCGTTCCTGTCGCATCTCAAGAGGAGTCGCTCTCCACAGGAAAGGCGAGAGGAACTCCAGGGTCGTGCCACATTCCCAGAGTCCCCCAGATGTCTCAGTCCATTCCAGGGAAAACTGTTTTCCCAGCACTGCCTCGACCTTCAAGCCGAGGATCGACTCACACCACGGTGGCACGTGGGACCGCCCTGTGGGAAAGCCTCGTGGGAAAGCCTCGTGCGAAAGCCTCGAGGGAAAGCCACAGATCCGTTGATCCACTTGAAGGGAAGTGTGACACTTCTGCTACAGCACGTGAAGAAAGCCCACGTGCATGCCCCCACTCGAGACGAGGACTGACTCCCCTGGGGTGACTCCAGAAGTACCCCAAGATTCATGTCAGCACTGGAGAGGAATCCTCAGGTTCCGGCACCGGCTCCACACAAGGTCTTAGGCCCTAGCATCGATGGGAGAGGAATCCCGAGAGGCCCCTGAGCAACTCGCATGGGGACTGGCCTTTCCTGAGGCCACCAGAGCGGGTCCCTGAGGTCCCCGTCTTAAGTCGAGAGCACCTGCTGCAACTCGAGAAAATCCAGGAGGTTCTCCCCTCCAGGCGAGATGAGGCCCATTTCCGCTGAGGTGTCTCGAGGCTTTTCACACCAAAACTCTGAAACTTCCAGAGGGGTCTTTCACACCCTTGCTGCAACACAAGAAGTTCCCCGACATACCCGTCTCCCACTCGAGAGGAAGCACACGAGTCCCGCCCACATCCAGAGGATCCCCGTTTCCGCCTCATAGCTCGAGAGGGAGGATCCTTTCCCTGCGTGGTCGGGAAATAATTCCCGGCGTTCCCGTCACATTTCAAGAGGAGGCACTCTCCACAGGAAAGGCGAGAGGAACTCCAGGGTCGTGCCACCATTCCCAGAGTCCCCCAGATATCTCCGTCCATTCCAGGGAAACCTGTTTTCCCTGCACTGCTTCGGCTTTCAAGCCGAGGATTGACACACACTACGGTGGCACGTGGGACAGCCCTGTGGGAAAGCCTCGTGGGAAAGCCTCTTTGGAAAGCATCGTGGGAAAGCCTCGAGGGAAAGCCACAGATCCCTTAATCCATGCGAAGGGAAGCGCGACACTGCTGCTACAGCACCGGAGGAAAGCGTACGTGCATGCCCCCACTCGAGACGAGGACTGTATCCCCTGGGGAGTATCCAGAAGTACCCCAAGATCCACGTCAGCACTGGAGAGGAATTCCTCAGGTTCCGGCACCCACTCCACACAAGATCTTAGGCCCCAGCATCGACGCGGGAGAGGAATCCTGAGAGAGCCC
>NW_017207170.1:0-4543 GCF_001704415.2 Capra hircus | reverse complement strand
AGTGCTGACATGGATCTTGGGGTACTTCTGTAGTCTCCCCAGGAGTCAGTCCTCGTCTCGAGTGGGGCATGCACGTGCGCTTTCCTCCCGAGCTGTAGCAGCAGTGTCACCTTCCCTTCGCGTGGATCAAGGGATCTTTGGCTTCCCTCGAGGCTTTCCACGAGGCTTTTCCACAGGGCTGTCCACGTGCCACCGTGGTGTGAGTAGATCCTCGCTTGAAAGTCGAGGCAGTGCAGGGAAAATACTTTTCCCTGGAATGGACTGAGACATCAGGGGACTCTGGGAATGGTGCCACGACCCTGGAGTTCCTTCGCCTTTCCTGTGGAGAGTGCCTCCTCTTGAGATGCGCGGGAACGCCGGGAATTCTTTCCCGACCACGCAGGGAAAGGATCCCTCCTCTCGAGCTAGCAGGGGAAACGGGGCTCCTCTGGATGTGAGCAAACTCTCGTGCATCTCTCGAGTGGAGACGGTATGTCGGGGAACTTCTGAGTTGCAACAAGGGTGTGAAGGACCCTTTGGAAGTTCCAGAGTTAGGTGTTTTTAGCCTCGAGACGCCTCAGCGGAAATGGGCCTCATCTCCCTGGAGGGGAGAACCTCCTGGATTTTCTCTCGAGTTGGGGCAGGTGCTCTCGACTTACGACGGGGACCTCAGGGACCGCTCTGGTGGCCTCAGGAAAGGCAGGTCCCCATACGAGTTGCTCGGGGCCTCTCGGATTCCTCTCCCTGATGCCGGGGCCTAAGACCTTGTGTGGAGTCGGTGCTGGAACCTGAGGATTCCTCTCCAGGGCTGACATGGATCTTGGGGTACTTATGGAGTCTCCCCACGGGAGTCAGTCCTCGTCTCAAGTGTGGGCATGCAGGTGCGCTTTCCTCCCGAGCTGTAGCAGCAGTGTCACGCTTCCCTTCACTTGGATCAAGGGATCTGTGGCTTTCCCTCGAGGCTTTCCCATGAGGCTTTTCCACGAGGCTTTCCCACAGGGTTGACCCACGTGCCAACATGGTGTGAGTCGATCCTCGCTTGAAAGTCGAGGCAGTGCAGGGAAAACAGGTTTCCCTGGAATAGACTGAGACACCTGGGGAACTCTGGGAATGGTGGCATGACCCTGGAGTTCCTCTCGGCTTTTCTGTGGAGAGCGCCTCCTCTTTGAGATGCGACGGAACCGCCTGAATTCTTTCCCGAAGACGCAGGGAAAGGTTCCCTCTCTCGAGCTAGGAGGCGGAAACGGGGCTCCTCTGGATGTGGGCGGGAGGCTCGTACTTCCTGGAGTGGAGACGGGTATGTCGGGGAACTTCTTGAGTTGCAGCAAGGGTGTGAAGGACCCGTTGGAAGTTCCAGAGTTTCGGTGTGATTAGCCTGGAGACGCCTCAGCGGAAATGGGCCTCATCTGGCCTGAAGGGGAGAACCTCCTGGTTTTTCTCGAGTTGCGGCAGGTGCTCTCGACTTACGACGGGGACCTCAGGGACCCGCTCTGGTGGCCTCAGGAAAGGCCAGTCCCCATGCGAGTTGCTCGGGGCCTCTCGGGATTCCTCTCCCGACAATGCTGGGGCCTAAGACCTTGTGTGGAGTCCTGCCGGAAACTGAGGATTCCTCTCCAGTGCCAACATGGATCTTGGGGTACTTCTGGAGCCTCCCCAGTGGAGTCAGTCCTCGTCTCGAGTGGGGGCATTCACGAGCGCTTTTCTCCCGAGCTGTAGCAGCAATGTCAGACTTCTATTCGCGCGGATCAAGGCATCAGTGGCTTTCCCTCGAGGCTTTCCCACAAGGCTTTCCCGAGAGGATTTCCCACAGGGCTGTCCCACGTGCCACCGTGGTGTGAGTCGATCCTCGGCTTGAAAGTCGAGGAAGTGCAGGTAAAACAGGTTTCCCTGGAATGGACTGAGACATGTGGGGGACTCTGGGAATGGTGGCACGACCCTGGAGTTCCTCTCGCCTTTCCTGTGGAGAGCTCCTCCTCTAGAGATGCTATGGGTACGCCGGGAATTCTCTCCCGACCACGCAGGAAAGGATCCCTCCTCTCGAGCTATGAGGTGGACACGGGGCTCCACTGGATGTGGCGGGACTCTCGTGCTTCCTCTCGATTGGAGACGGGTATGTCGGGGAACTTCTTGAGTTGCAGCAAGGGTGTGAAGGACCCCTTGGAAGTTCCAGAGGTTAGGTGAGATTAGCCTACTGACGCCTCAGGGAAATGGTCCTCATCTCGCCTGGAGGGGAGAACCTCCTGGATTTTCTCGAGTTGCGGCAGGTGCTCTCGACTTACGACAAGGGACCTCAGGGCCGCTCTGTTGGCCTCACGAAAGGCAAGTCCCCCATGCGAGTTGCTCGGGGGCCTCTCGGGTTTCCTCTCCCGTCGAAGCCGGGGCCTAAGATCATATGTGTAGTCTGTGGCTAAACCTGAGAATTCCTCTCCATTGCTGACATGGATCTTGGGGTACTTCTGAAGTCTCCCCAGGGGAGTCAGTCCTCCTCTAAATGGTGTCATGCACGTGCGCTTTCCTCCCGAGCTGTAGCAGCAGTTTCACACTTCCCTTCCCGTGGATTAAGCGATCTGTGGCTTTCCCTCGAGGCTTTCCCAGGAGGCTTTTCCACAGGTCTGTCCCTCGTGTCACCGTGGTGTCAGTCGATCCTAGGCTTGAAAGTCGATTCAGTGCAGGGAAAATAGCTTTCCCTGGAATGGACTGAGACATCTGGGTGACTCTGGGAATGGTGGCACGACCCTGGAGTCTCTCGCCTTTCCTGTGGAGAGCATCTCCTCTTGAGATGCGACGGGAATGCCGGGAACTCTTTCCCGACCACGCAGAGAAGGGATCCCTGCTCTCAAGCTATCAGGCGGAAACGGGGCTCCTCTTGATGGGGGCAGGACTCTCGTACTTCCTCTCGAGAGGAGACGGGTATGTCGGGGAACTTCTTGCGTTGCAGCAAGGATGTGAAGGACCCTTTGTAAGTTACAGTGGTTAGGTGTGATTAGCCTGGAGACGCCTCAGCAGAATTGGGCCTCATCTCGCCTGGAGGGGAGAACCTCCTGGATTTTCTCGAGTTAGGGCAGGTGCTCTCGACTTACGACGGGGATCTCAGGGACCCGCTCTGGGGGCCTCAGGAAAGTCCAGTTCCCATTTGAGTTGCTCGGGGCCTCTCGGGTTTCCTCTCCCGTCGATGCTGGGGCCTAAGACCTTGTGTGGAATCGGTGCCAGAACCTGAGGTTTCCTCTCCAGTGCTGACATGGATCTTGGGGTACTTCTGGAGTCTCCCCAGGGGAGTCAGTCCTCGTCTCGACTGGGGGCATGCACCTGCGCTTTCCTCCCGAGGTGTAGCAGCAGTGTCATGCTCCCGTCGCGTGGATCAAGGGATCAGTGGCTTTCCCTCGAGGCTTCCTCACGAGGCTTTCCCATAAGGCTTTCCCACGAGGCTTACCCACAGGGCTTTCCCAAGTGCCACCGTGGTGTGAGTCTATCCTTGGCTGGAAAGTCGAGGTAGTGCAGGGAAAACAGGTTCCCCTGGAATGGACTGAGACATCTGGGGGACTCTGGGAATGGTTGCACCACCCTGGAGTTCCTCTCGCCTTTCCTGTGGAGAGCGCCTCCTCTTGAGAAGCGACGGGAACGCTGGGTATTCTTTCCCGACCACGAAAGGAAATGATCCCTCCTCTCGAGCTAGGAGGCGGAAACGGGGTTCCTCTGGATGTGAGCGGGACTCTCGTGCTTCCTCTAAAGTTGAGACGGGTATGTCGGGGAACTTCTTGAGTTGCAGCAAGGGTGTGAATCACCCTTTGGAAGTTACAGAGGTTAGGTTTGATTAGCCTCGAGACACCTCAGCAGAAATGGGCCTCATCTCGCCTCAGGGGAAAACCACCTGGATTTTCTCTATTTTCGGCAGGTGCTCTCGAATAACGATGGGGACCTCAGGGACCCGCTCTGGTGGCCTCAGGAAAGGCCAGTCCCCATGCGAGTTGCTCGGGGGACTCTCGAGATTCCTCTCCCATCGATGCCGGGGCCTAAGACCTTGTGTGGAGTCGGTGCCGGAAACTGAGGATTCCTCTCCAGTGCTGACATGGATCTTGGGCTACTTCTGGAGTCTCCCCAGGGGAGTCTTTCGTCGTCTCGAGTGGGGGCATGCACGTGCGCTTTCCTCCCAAGCTGAAGCAGCAGATCCACGCTTCCCTTCCTGTGGATATAGGGATCTGTGGCTATCCCTCGAGGCTTTCCCACGAGGCTTCCCACAGGTTTGTACCAGGTGCCACCGTAGTGTTAGTCGTTCCTCGGCATGAAAGTCGAGGCAGTGCAGGGAAAACAGGTTTCCCTGGAATGGACTGAGACATCTGGTGGTCTCTGGGAATGGTGGCAAGACCCTGGAGTTCCTCTCGCCTTTCCTGTGGAGAGCACCTCCTCTTGAGTTGCGACGGAAACACCGAGAATTTTTTACCGAACACGCAGGGAAAGGGTCCCTTCTCTCGAGCTAGGAGGCGTAAATGGGCCTCCTCTGGATGAGGGCAGGACACTCGTACTTCCTCTCGAGTGGAGACGGGTATGTCGGGGAACTTCTTGAGAT
>NW_017207169.1:0-4543 GCF_001704415.2 Capra hircus | reverse complement strand
CTTGGAATGGTGGCACGACCATGGAGTTCCTCTCTCCCTTCCTCTGGAGGCGCCTCAACCTGAGATGCGACGGAATGCCGGAAGTTCTTTCCCGACCAAGCAGGGAAAGGATCCCTCATCTCTAGCTAGGAGGATGAAACGGGGCTACTCTGGATGTGGGCAGGACCCTCGTGTTTCCTCTCGAGTGGAGATGGGAATGTCGGGGAACTTCTTGAGTTGCAGCAAGGGTGTGAAGGACCCTTTGGAAGTTCCAGAGATTAGATGTAATTAGCCTCGAGACACCTCATTGGAAATGCGGCCTCATCTCGCCTGGAGGGGAGAACCTCCTGGATTTTCACGAGTTGCGGCAGGTGCTCCCGACTTACGACGGGACCTCAGGGACCCGCTCTGGTGCTTCATCAAAGGCCAGTCCCCATGCCAGATGCTGGGGGCTTCTCTTGATAACTCTCCTGTTGATGCCCGGGCGAACAACTTGTGTGGATTCGGGCGGAACCTGACGTTTCCTCTGCAGTGCTGACATGGATATTGGGGTTCTTCTGGAGTCTCCCCTGGAGAGTCAATCCTCCTCTCAAGTGAGGGCACGCACGTGTGCTTTCCTCCCGAGCTGTAGCAGCAGGGTCACGCTTCCCGTCGTGTGGATCAAGGGATCTGTGGCTTTCCCTGGAGGCTTTCCCACGAGGCTTTCTCACAGGGCTTTCCCTCGTGCCACCGTGGTGTGAGTTGATCCTCAGCGTGAAAGTT
The DNA here is from genome assembly GCF_001704415.2 of Capra hircus. Classification (NCBI taxonomy): domain Eukaryota; kingdom Metazoa; phylum Chordata; class Mammalia; order Artiodactyla; family Bovidae; genus Capra; species Capra hircus. The sequence goes on along the minus strand of NW_017207169.1, from coordinate 3,802 downwards.
GAGGCAGTGCAGGGAAAAACAGGTTCCTCTGAATTGGACTGATGCTGGGAGCCAGTATGAGGACTCCCGCCCCCGATAACGTCATGAGGAAGAAAGCTGACATAGGCATGGTGTGTTCAGACTTCAGGGACCCCTCTGGAAGTTCCTACGCATGTACCCCAACAAAAATCTGCCGGCTTTTTTGCTCTGCTTTTCCACTCTTCTGACATTTTCTGGAAAAAGTCAATTCAGGGCTTTAGTCTTCTGCATTTGAAAGAGTGTTTCAATCCAAAAAACCCCTCTGAATGCTTTCTAGCCTGCCTGCAGGACTCGTACAGCTGGGCATGTGATTGTTTGAGGCCTCCTTTCCCCAGGAGGCACAGGAAGCTTAAAACATCCTAGGAATGTAGGGGCATCCGAGGAGTCAAAATCTTTATAATAGGACTGATTAAAAGTTTCATTTTTTGGGTCAATGCTTGCTGCTAAATTTTCATATCCTTTATTTTTAGATAGAGTTGGTATATTAAAAAAACAAGTAGTAGACCTGGTATTAGCAACATTAGATCTTTGAGTTAAGTACCTTCTTTGTTATAACCCACTGCACCTTTGTTCTATAGAGATGTAACTTTAATGCTTTAAGGAAATGCAGATTAAAGAAAAACACTTCAGAGGAAACAAAATTAACATTCATTAAGGAAGAGAGCCAAAAAGTGTTTAACAAGCCTCTTGGCCAGAAGATAATGTAAATCACCAGAGACCTTTTGTATACAAAATGATGTACAGAAAGAGTCTGGGGTGCGAACGCTACATAATTTTGTGTTACCCATTGAACTCCATGTTTTATCAAAAGTATAAAAGCTTTATGAACAATAAAGGATGGGGCCAGTTTCTCGGACCAGTTTCTCAAACTAGTCTCTCGGCCTGGTTTCTTGGGACTCAGGCTCCCCCCGTGTCTTTTTCTCTCTTTCTTCTTCTCTCCCTTTCCTTCTCTCTGCTTTTTACTTTAACTTCAGGCTGAATCACCACCAGGGGCGCGGAGGCTCGCCAGCTCTACTTACTTGCCTGGCTGTTAAGACCTGCACGAAAGGGAGCTTAAGGCGAGGCACCCTTAGATATTCAAGCAGGGGCTGGTGGCCCAACATAGATGGTGAAAATTCCTTGTCTGGAATTTTATTGGTCTTCCACGTAAACCAAGCTATTCAGCCCTTTTCCTCCAGTTAATCTTCTTACTACACTATAATTTCTTAATCTAATCTTACGTTAATAAATAAAAAAGACTTTCCACGACAACGCCGTCCATCCGTCGAATTCCCTGGATCCAGCGGGCTGACCCCGGCAGACTGAGATATCTGGGGGACTCTTGGAATGGTGGCACGACCCTGGAGTTGCTCCGCCTTTCCTGTGGAGAGCGCCTCCTCATGAGATGCGACGGGAACACCGGGAATTCTTTCCCGAACATGCAGGGAAAGGATACCTGACCTCGAGGTATGAGGCGGAAACGGGGCTCCTCTGGATGTGGGCGGGATTCTCGTGCTTCCTCTCGAGTGGAGTCAGGTATGTCGGAGAACTTCTTGAGTTGCAGCAAAGGGTGTGAAGGACGCTTTGGAAGTTCCAGATGTTAGGTATGGTTAGCCTCGAGACGCCTCAGAGGAAAAGGGCCTCATCTCGCCTGGAGGGGAGAACCTCCTGGATTTTCTCGAGTTTCGGCAGGTGCTCTTGACTTACTACGGGGACCTCAGGGACCCGCTCTGGTGGCCTCAGGAAAGGCCAGTCCCCATGCAAGTTGCTCGGGGGCCTCTCGGGATTCCTCTCCCGTCGATGCCGGGGCCTAAGACCCTGTGTGGAGTCGGTGCCGGAACCTGAGGTTTCCTCTCCAGTGCTGACATGGATCTTGGGGTACTTCTGGAGTCTCCCCAGGGGAGTTAGTCGTCTCTTGTGTGGGGCATGAACGTGCACCTCCCTCCCGAGCTGTAGCAGCAGTGCAACGCTTCCTTTCGCGTGGATCAAGGGATCTGTGGCTTTCCCTCGAGGCTTTCCCACGAGGCTTTCCCACAGGGCTGTCCCACGTGCCATCGTGGTGTGAGTCGATCCTCGGCTAGAATTTCGAGGCAGTGCAGGGAAATCAGGTTTCCCTGAAATGGACTGAGACATCTGGGGGACTCTGGGAATGGTGGCACGACCCTGGAGTTCCTCTCGCCTTTCCTGTGGAGAGCGCCTCCTCTTGAGATGCGACAGGAACGCCGGGAATTCTTTCCCGACCACGCAGGAGGCGGAAACGGGGATCCTCTGGATGTGGGCGGACTCTCGTGCTTCCTCTCGAGTGGAGACGGGTATGTCGGGGAACTTCTTGAGTTGCAGCAAGGGTGTGAAGGGTCCTATGGAAGTTCCAAAGGTTAGGTGTGATTAGCCTCGAGACGCCTCAGCAGAAATGGGCCTCATCTCGCCTGGAGGGGAGAACCTCCTGGATGTACTCAAGTTGCGGCAGGTGCTCTCGCCTTACGACGGGGACCTCAGGGACCCGCTCTGGTGGCCTCAGGAAAGGCCAGTCCCCATGCGAGTTGCTCGGGGCCTCTCGGGATTCCTCTCCCGTCGATGCCGGGGCCTAAGACCCTGTGTGGAGTCAGTTCCGGAAGCTGAGGTTACCTCTCCAGTGCTGACATGGATCTTGGGGTACTTCTGGAGTCTCCCCAGGGGAGTTAGTCGTCGTCTTGTGTGGGGGAATGAACGTGCGCTTTCCTCCCGAGCTGTAGCAGCAGTGCAACGCTTCCCTTCGCGTGGATCAAGGGATATTTGGCTTTCCCTCGAGGCTTTCCCTCGAGGCTTTCCCACGGGGCTGTCCCACGTACCATCGTGGTGTGAGTCGATCCTCGGATAGAAATTCGGGGCAGTGCAGGGAAATCAGGTTTCCCTGGAATGGACTGAGACATCTGGGGGACTCTGGGAATGGTGGCACCACTCTGGAGTTTCTCTCGACTTTCCTGTGGAGACCGCCTCCTCTTGAGATGCAACAGGAACGCCGGGAATTCTTTCCCCACCATATAGGGAAAGAATCCCTCCTCTCGAGCTATGAGGCGGAAACGTGGCTCCTCTGGATGTGGGCGGGACTCTCGTGCTTCCTCTCGAGTGGAGACGGGTATGTCCGGGAACTTCTTGAGATGCAGCCAGGGTGTGAAGGAGCCTTTGGAAGTTCCAGAGGTTAGGTGGGATTAGCCTTGAGACGCCTCATTGGAAATGGGACTCATCTCGCCTGGAGGGGAGTACCGCCTGGATTTTCTCAAGTTGCGGCAGCTGCTCTCGACTTACGACGGGGACCTCAGGGACCCGCTCTGGTGGCCTTAGGAAAGGCCAGTCCCCATGCGAGTTGCTCAGGGGCCTCTCGGGATTCCTCCCCCGTCGATACCATGGCCTAAGACCTTGTGTGGAGTCGGTGCCGGAAAATGAGGATTCCTCTCCAGTGCTGACATGGATCTTGGGGTATTTTGGAGTCTCCCCAGGGGAGTCAGTCCCCGTCTCGAGTGGGGGCATGCACGTGCGCTTTCCTCCCGAGCTGTAGCAGCAGTGTCACGCTTGCCTTCGCGTGGATCCAGGGATCTGTGGCTTTCCCTCGAGGCTTTCCCACGAGGCTTTCCCACAGGGCTGTCCCACGTGTCACCGTAATGTGAGTCGATCCTCGGCTTGAAAGTCGAGGTAGTGCAGGGAAAACAGGTTTCCCTGGAATGGACTGAGACATCTGGGGGACTCGACTCTCTGGTTAGTTTTAAGAGGCTTAATGGTTTTTCCTTTGTGGTTTTGGTTCTTGATTAGAAATGGATGGCACACGACA
>NW_017207168.1:0-4543 GCF_001704415.2 Capra hircus | reverse complement strand
TCGAGGCTTTCCTCGAGGCTTTCGCACGAGGCTTTCCCACGGGGCTTTCCCACATGGCTGTCCCACGTGCCACCGTGGTGTGAGTCGATCCTCGGTTTGAACGTCCAGGGCAGTGCAGGAAAACAGGTCTCCCTGGAATGGACTGAGAAATCTGGGGGACTCTGGGAATGGTGGCACGACCCTTCATTCCCTCTCGCCTTTCATGTGGAGAGCGCCTCCTCTTGAGATGCCACGGGAACACCAGGAATTCATTCCCGCCCTGGCAGGGAAAGGATCCCTCCTCTCGAGCTAGAAGGCGGTAACGGGGCTCCTCTGTATGTGGGCGGGACGCTCGTGCTTCCTCTCGAGTGGAGACGGGTATTTCCGGGAACTTTTTGAGTTGCAGGAAGTGTGTGAAAGACCCTTTGTAAGTTCCAGAGGTTAGGTGTGATTAGCCTTGGGACACCTCAGCGGAAATGGGCCTCATCTCGTCTGGATGGGAGAACCTCCTGGATTTTTCAAGTTGCGGCAGGTGCTCTGGACTTAGGACGGGGAACACAGGGACCCGCTCTGGTGGCCTCAGGAAAGGCCAGTCCCCATGCGAGTTGCTCGGGGGCCTCTCGGGATTCCTCTCCCTTCGATACCGGGGCTTAAGACCTTGTGTGGAGTCGGTGCCGGAACCTGAGGATTCCTCTCGAGTGCTGACATGGATCTTGGGGTACCTCAGGAGTCTCCCCAGGGGAGTCAGTCCTTGTCTCGAGTGGGGGCATGCACGTGCGCTTTCCTCCGAGCTGCAGCAGCAGTGTCACGGTTTCCCTTCGCGTGGATCAAGGGATCTGTGGCTTTCCCTCGAGGCTTTCCCACGAGGCTTTCCCACAGCTTTCCCACAGGGCTGTCCCACGTGCCACCGTGGTGTGAGTCGATCCTCGGCTTGAAAGTTCAGGCAGTGCAGGGAAAACAGGTTTCCCTGGAATGGACTGAGACTTCTTGGGTACTCTGGGAATGGTGGCACGACCCTGGAGTTCCTCTCGCCTTTCCTGTGGAGAGCGCCTCCTCTTGAGATGCTACGGGAACGCCAGGAATTCTTTCCCGACCACGCAGGGAAAGGATCCCTCCTCTCTAGCTAGGAGGCGGAAACGGGTCTCCTCTGGATGTGGGCGGGACATTCGTGCTTCCTGTCAAGTGGAGACGGACATGTTGGGGAACTTCTTGGAGTTGCAGCAAGGGTGTGAAGGACCCTTTGGAAGTTCCAGAGTTTTGGTGTGATTAGCCTCTAGACGACACAGCGGAAATGGGCCTCATCTCGCCAGGAGAAGAGAATCTCCTGGATTTTCTCGAGTTGCAGCACGTGCTCTCGATTTACGACGGGGACATCAGGGACCCGCTCTTGTGGCCTCACGAAAGGCCAGTCCCCATGCGAGTTGCTCATGGGCCTCTCGGGATTCCTCTCCTGTCGATGCCCGGGACCTAAGATCTTGTGTGGAATCTGTGCCAAAAATCTGAGGATTCCTCTCCCATTGCTGACATGTATCTTGGGGTACTTCTGGAGTCTCCCCAGGGGAGTCAGTCCTCGTCTCGAGTGGGGGCATGCACGTGCGCTTTCCTCCGAGCTGTAGCAGCAGTGTTGAGCTTCCCTTCCGAGGATCAAGGGATCAGTGGCTTTCCCTCGAGGCTTTCCCACGACTCTTTCACACGACGCTTTCCCACCAGGCTTTCCCCACGAGGCTTTCCCACAGTGATGTCCCACGTGCCACCGCGGTGTCAGTCGATCCTCGGTTTGAAAGTCGAGGCAGTGCCGGGGAAACAGGCTTCCCTGGAATGGAACTGAGACATCTGGTGGACTCTAGGAATGGTGGCACGAACCCTGGAGTTCCTCTCGCCTTTCCTGTGGAGAGCGCCCCCCTCTTGAGATGTGACGGGAACGCCGGGAATTCTTTTCCGAACACGCAGGGAAAGGATCCCTCCTTTCGGGCTAGGAGGAGGAAACAGGGCTCCTCTGGATGTGGGCGGGACTCTCGTGCTTCCTCTCGAGTGGAGACGGGTATGTCGGGGAACGTCTTGAGTTGCAGCAAGGGTGTGAAGGGCCCTTTGGAAGTTCCAGAGGTTAGGGGTGATTAGCCTCGACTCGCCTCAGGGGAAATGGGCCTCATCTCGCCTGAAGGGGACAACCTCCTGGATTTTCTCGACTTGCGGCAGGTGCTCTCAACTTACGACGGGGACCACAGGGACCCCCTCTGGAGGCCTCAGGAAAGGCCAGTCCCCATGCTAGTTGCTCGGGAGCCTTTCGGGATTTCTCTCCTGTCGATGCAGGGGCCTAAGACCTTGTGTGGAGTCGGGGGCCAGAACCTGAGGATTCCTCTCCAGTACTGACATGGATCTTGGGGTATTTCTGGAGTCTCCCCAGGGGAGTCAGTCCTCGTCCCCGAGTGGGGGCATGCACGTGCTCTTTCCTCCCGAGCTGTAGCAGCATGTGTCACGCTTCCCTTCGCGTGGATCAAGGGATCTGTGGCTTTCCCTCGAGGCTTTCCCACGAGGCTTTCCCACGAGGCCTTTCCCACAAGGCTGTCCACGTGCCACCGTGGTGTGAGTCGATCCTCGGCTTGAAAGTCGAGGCAGTGCAGGGAAAACAGGTTTCCCTGAAATGGACTGAGACATCTGGGGGACTCTGGGCATGGTGGCATGACCCTGGACTTCTTCTCGCCTTTCCTGTGGAGAGCGCCTCCTCTTGAGATGCGACGGGAACGCCGGGAAGTCTTTCCCGACCACGCAGAGAAAGATCCCTCCTCTCGAGATATGAGGCGGAAACGGGGCTCCTCTGGATGTGCGGAGGACTCTTGTGCTTCCTCTCGAGTGGAGACGGGTATGTCGGGGAACTTCTTGAGTTGGCAGCAAGGGTGTGAAGGACCCTTTGGAAGTTCCAGAGGTTAGGTGTGATTAGCCTCGAGTCGTCTCAGCGGAAGTGGGTCTCAATCTCGCCTGGATGGGACAACCTCCTGGATTTTCTCGAGTTGCAGCAGCTGCTCTCGACTTAGGAACAGGGACCTCAGGGACCCGCACTGGTGGCCTCTGGAAAGGCCAGTCCCCATGCGAGTTGCTCGTGGCCTCTCGGGATTCCTCTCCCGTCGATGCTGAGGCCTAAGACCTTGTGTGGAGTCAGTGCCGGAACCTGAGGATTCCTCTCCAGTGCTGACATGGATCTTGGGGTACTTCTGGAGTCTCCCCAGGGGAGTCAGTCCTCGTCTCGAGTGGGGCATGCACGTGCGCTTTCCTCCCGAGATGTAGCAGCAGTGTCGCGCTTCACTTCGCATGGATTAAGGGTCTGTGGCTTTTCCCCCGAGGCTTTCCCACTAGGCTTTCCCAAGAGGCTTTCCCACGAGGCTTTCCCACAGGGCTGTCCACGTGCCACCGTTGTGTTAGTCGATCCTCGGCTTGAATGTGGAGGCAGTGCAGGGAAAACAGGATTCCCTGGAATGGACTGAGACATCTGGGGCACTCTGGGAATCGTGGCACGACCCTGGAGTTCCTCTCGCCTTTCCTGTGGAGAGCGCCTCCTCTTGAGATGCGACGGAAATGCCGGCAATTTTTTCCCAAGCACGCAGTGAAAGGGATCCCTCTTCTTGAGGCTAGGAGGCGGAAAGCGGCGCTCCTTTTCGATGTGGGCGGGACTCTCGTGCTTCCTCTCGAGTGGAGACGGGTATGTCGGGGAACTTCTTGAGTTTGCAGCAAGGGTGTGAAGGACCCTTTGGAAGTTCCAAAGGTTAGGTGTGAATAGCCTCGAGACGCCTCACCGGAAATGGGCCTCATCTCGCCTGGAGGGGAGAACCTTCTGGATTTTCTCGAGTTTCGGCGGGTGCTCTCGACTTACGACGGGGACCACAGGGACCCTCTCTGGTGGCCTCAGGAAAGGCCAGTCCCCATGCGAGTTGCACGGGGGCCTCTCGGGATTCCTCTACCGTCGATGCTGGGGCCTAAGACCTTGTGTGGAGTCGGTGCCGGAACCTGAGGATTCCTCTCCAGTGTTGACATGGATCTTGGGGTACTTCTGGAGTCTCCCCAGTGGAGTCAGTCCTCGTCTCGAGTGGGGGTATGCACGTGCACTTTCCTCCGGAGCTGTAGCAGCAGTGTCGCACTTCGATTCGCGTGGATCAAGGTATCTGTGCATTTCCCTCAAGGCTTTCCCACGAGGCTTTCCCACGAGGCTTTCCCACGAGGCTTTCCCTCAGGGCTGTCCACGTGCCACCCTGGTGTGAGTCGATCCTCGGCTTGAAAGTCGAGGCAGTGCAGGGAAAACAGGTTTCCCTGGAATGGACTGAGACATCTGGGGGACTCTGGAATGGTGGCATGACCCTCGAGTTCCCTCTCGCCTTTCCTGTGGAGAGCGCCTCCTCTTGAGATGCGACGGGAACGCCGGGAATTCTTTCCGACCACGCAGGGAAAGGATCCCTCCCTTCAGGCTAAGAGGAGGAAACGGGGCTCCTCTGAATGTGGGCGAGACTCCCGTACTTCCTCTCGAGTGGAGACAGGTATGTCGGGGAACTTCTTGAGTTGCAGCAAGGGTGTGAAG
>NW_017207167.1:0-4543 GCF_001704415.2 Capra hircus | reverse complement strand
CCGATTGGAAGGCTCTCGAGGCTAATCACATCTAACCTCTGGAACTTCCAAAAGGTCCTTCACACCCTTGCTGCAACTCAAGAGGATCCCAGACATACCCGTCTCCACTCGAGAGGATGCACAAGAGTCCCGCCCACATCCAGAGGAGCCCCGTTTCCGCCTCCTAGCTCGAGAGAAGGGATCCTTTCTCTGAGTGGACGGGAAAGAATTCCCGGGGTTCCCGTCGCATCTCAGAGGAAGCGCTCTCCACAGGATAGGCGAGAGGAACTCCAGGGTCGTGCCACATTCCCAGAGTCCCCCAGATGTCTCAGTCCATTCGAGGGAAACCTGTTTTCCTTGCACTGCCTCGACTTTCAAGCCGAGTATTGACTCACACCCACGTGGCACGTGGGACAGCCCTGTGGGAAAGCCTCGTGGGAAAGCCTCATGGGAAAGCCTCGAGGGAAAGCCACAGATCGCATGATCCACCACGCACCGAAGCGGTGATGCTGCTGCTACATCTCGGAGGAAGGGGCATGCCCCCCTCGAGACGAGGACTGACTCCCCTGGGGAGACTCCAGAAGTACCCCAAGATCCATGTCAGCACTGGAGAGGAATCCTCAGGTTCCGTCACCGACTCCACACAAGGTCTTAGGCCCGGCATCGACAGGAAGTAATCCCAAGAGGCCCCCGAGCAACTCACATGGGGACTGGCCTTTCTTGAAGCCACAAGTCGGGTCCCCTGAGGTCCCCGTCGTAAGTCGAGAGCACCTGCCGCAACTCGAGAAAATCCAGGAGGTTCTCCCCTGCAGGCGAGATGAGGCCCGTTTCCACTGAGGTGTCTCGAGGCTAATCACACTAGACCTCTGGAACTTCCAAAGAGTCTTTCACAGCCATGCTGCAACTCAAGAAGTTCCCCGACATACCCGTCTCCACTCAAGAGGAAGCACGAGGGTCCGTCCACATCCAGAGGAGCTCCGTTTCCGGCTCGTAGCTCGAGAGGACGGATCCTTTCCCTGCTTGGTCGGGAAAGAATTCCCGGCATTCCCATCGCATCTCAAGAGGAGGCGCTCTCCAAAGGAAAGGGGAGAGGAACTGCAGGGTCGTGCCACCATTCCCAGAGTCCCCCGGATGTCTCATTCCATTCCAGGGTAATCTGTTTTCCTGCACTGCCTCGACATTCAAGCCGAGGATCGACTCACACCACGGTGGCACGTGGCACAGCCCTGTGGGAAGGCCTCGTGGGAAAGCCTCGTGGGAAAGCCTCGAGGGAAAGACACAGATCCCTTGATCCACGCGAAGGAAAGCGTGACACTGCTGCTTCAGCTCGGGAGGAAATCGCACGTGCATGCCCCCACTCGAGACGAGGACTGCCTCCACTAGGGAGACTCCATTAGTACCCCAAGATCCATGTCAGCACTGGAGAGGAATCCTCAGGTTCCGGCACTGACTCCACACAAGGTCTTAGGCCCGGGCATCGACGGGAGAGGAATCCCGAGAGGCCCCGAGCAACACGCATGGGGACTGGCCTTTCCTGAGGCCACTAGAGCGGGTCCCTGAGGTCCCCGTCATAAGTCGAGAGCACCTGCCGCAACTCGAGAAAATACAGGAGGTTCTCCCCTCCAGGCGAGATGAGGCCCATTTCCGCTGAGGCGTCTCGAGGCTAATCAATTCTAACATCTGGAACTTCCAAAGGGTCCTTCACACCCTTGCTGCAACTCAAGAAGTTCCCCCGACATAACCGTCTCCACTTGAGAGGAAGCACGAGAGTCCCGGCCACATCCAGAAGAGCCCCGTTTCCGTCTCCTAACTCGAGAGGTGGGATCCTTTCCCTGCGTGGTCGGGAAAGAATTCCCGGCGTTCCCGTCGCATTTCAAGAGGAGGCGCTCTCCACAGGAAAGGCGAGAGGAACTCCAGGGTCGTGCCACCATTCACAGAGTCAACCAAATGTCTCCGTCCATTCCAGGGAAACCTGTTTTCCCTGCACTGCCTCGACTTTCAAGCTGAGGATCGACTCACACCACAGTGGCACGTGGACAACCCTGTGGAAAGCCTCGTGGGAAAGCCACAGATCCCTTGATCCACGCGAAGGGAAGGGTGTCACTACTGCTACAGCACGGGAGGAAAGCGCACGTGCGTGCCCCCACTCGAGACGAGGACTGACTCCCCTGGGGAGACTCCAGAAGTACCCCAAGATCCATGTCAGCACTGGAGAGGAATCCTCAGGTTCCGGCACTGACTCCACACAAGGTCTTAGGCCCCGGCATCGACGGGAGAGGAATCCCGAGAGGCCCCCGAGCAACTCGCAAGGGGAATGGCCTTTCCTGAGGCCACCAGAGCGGGTCCCTGAGGTCCCCGTCGTAAGTCGAGAGCACCTGCCCCAACTCGAGAAAATCCAAGAGATTCTCCCCCTCCAGGCGAGATGAGGCCCATTTCCGCATAGGCGTCTCGAGGCTATTCTCACCTAACCTCTGGAACTTCCAACGGGTCCTTCACACCCTTGCTGCAACTCAAGAAGTTCCCCGACATACCCGTCTCCACTCGAGACGAAGCACGTGAGTCCCGCCTACATCCAGAGGAGCCCCCGTTTCCGCCTCCTAGCTCGAGAGGGCGATCCTTTCCCTGCGTGGTCGGGAAAGAATTCCCGGCGTTCCCGTCGCATCTCAAGAGCAGGCGCTCTCCACAGGAAAGGAGAGAGGAACTCCAGGGTCGTGCCACCATTCCCAGAGTCCCCCAGATGTCTCAGTTCATTACAGGGAAACCTGTTTTCCCTGCACTGCGTCGACTTTCAAGACGAGGATCGACTCACACCACACACGTGGACAGCCCTGTGGGAAAGCCTCGTGGGAAAGCCTCGTGGGAAAGCCTCGAGGGAAAGCCACAGATCCATTCATACACCAGAAGGGAAGCGTGACACTGCTCCTACAGCTCGGGAGGAAAGCGCACGTGCATGCCCCCACTCGAGACGAGGACTGACTCCCCTGGGGAGACTCCAGAAGTACCCCAAGATCCACGTAAGCACTGGAGAGGAATCCTCAGGTTCCGGCACCGACTCCACACAATATCTTAGGCCCCTGCATCGACGGGAGAGGAATCCCGAGAGGTCCCCGAGCATCTCGCATGGGGACTGGCCTTTCCTGAGGCCACCAGAGCGGTCCCTGAGGTCCCCGTCGTAAGTCGAGAGCACCTGCCGCAACTCGAGAAAATCCAGGAGGTTCTCCCATCCAGGCGAGATGAGGCCCATTTTCGCTGAGGCGTCTCGAGGCTATTCACACCTAAACTCTGGAACTTCCAAAGGGTCCTTCACACCCTTGCTGCAACTCAAGAAGTTCCCCGACATTCCGTCTCCACTCGAGAGGAAGCACGAGAGTCCCGGCCACATCCAGAGGAGCCCCGTTTTCCATCTCCTAGCTAGAGAGGAAGGATCCTTTCCCTGCGAGTTCGGGAAAGTATTCCCGGCGTTCCCGTCGCAACTCAAGAGAGGCGCTCTCCACAGGAAAGGCGAGAGAAACTCCAGGGTCGTGCCACCATTCCTAGAGTCAACCAGATGTCTCCGTCCATTCCAGGGAAACCTGTTTTCCCTGCACTGCCTCGACTTTCAAGTCGAGGATCGACTCACAACACGGTGGCACGTGGGACAGCCCTGTGTGAAAGCCTCGTGGGAAAGCCCCTGATCCCTTGATCCACACGAAGGGAAGTACGACACTACTGCTACAGTTCGGGAGGAAAGCGCACGTGCATGCCCCACTAGAGACGAGGACTGACTCCCTGGGGAGACTCCAGAAGTACCCCAAGTTCCATGTCTGCACTGGAGAGGAATCCTCACTTTCCGGCACCGACTCCACACAAGGTCTCAGGCCCCGGCATCGATGGAGAGGAATCCCGAGAGGCCCCGAGCAACTCGCATGTCGACTGGCCTTTCCTGAGGCCACCAGAGCGGGTCCCTGAGGTCCCCGTTGTAAGTCGAGAGCACCTGCCGCAAGTCGAGAAAATCCAGGAGGTTCTCCCGTCCAGGCGAGATGAGGCCTTTCCGCTGAGGTGTTTCGAGGCTATTCACACCTAACCTCTGGAAATTCCAAAGGGTCCTTCACACCCTTGCTGCAACTCAAGAAGTTTCCCCGACATACCCATCTCGACTCGAGAGGAAGCAGGAGAGTTCTGCCCACATCCCGAGGAGCCCCGTTTTCCGCCTCCTAGCTCGAGAGGAGGGATCCTTTCCTTGCATGGTCGGAAAGAATTCCCGGCGTTCCCGTCGCATCTCAAGGGGAGGCGCTCTCCACAGGAAAGGCGAGAGGAACTCCAGGGTCGTGCAACCGTTCCCAGTGTCCCCGATGTCTCAGTCCATTCCAGGAAACCTGTATTCCCTGCACTGCCTCCAATTCAAGCCGAGGATCGACACACACCCACGGTGGCACGTGGGACAGCCCGTGGGAAAGCCTCTGGGGAAAGCCTCGAGGAAAGCCACAGATCCCTTGATCCATGCGAAGGAAAGTGCGACACTGCTGCTACAGCTCGGAAGGAAAGCGCACGTGCATGCACCCACTCGAGACGAGGACTGACTCCC
>NW_017207166.1:0-4545 GCF_001704415.2 Capra hircus | reverse complement strand
TTTTTTTTTAACGTTCCTGACATTTTCCCAGAGTACAGCGGTCTGATTTCGAATCCCAAAGCTTAAATCCATTCAATGGGTGTCAAAGGTCAGAGACTGCCATGGGCATAATTTAATTCCTGTAGAATAAGATGGCAAGTTCATAGGAAATTACCAGTTGGTATTTGACTACTTTATAAAGAGAGTAAAAATATATATAATATATATATATATGGTGATTAAAAAATGTGTAGTTAGTGATTCAATCATAAGAGATACACATGAATTGATATTTGGATCATAGAAAAGGCAAGGGATACCATACAATCATCTATATCTGCTTAATTGTCTCTGCTAATGACTTGGAAACTGAGAATCACACACAAACCATAAAAAAAAGAAAAGTAATTTCGGAAAATTCTTGGAGAAAAGAATACCAGAATTCTTTACCTGTCTCGTGGGAAACGCATACGCTATTAAATTTGCAACAGTTAGTACCGGACACAGGACAATGAACTGAATCAAAATAGGGAAAGGAATAAGTCAAAGCTATCTATTGTTGCACTGCTTATTTGACTTTGTCCAGAGAACAACATGAAAATAATAAAATCCAAATGAAGCTCAACCTAGAAAGAAAATTTAGGTGGGAGATATGAATAAACTTAGTTATCCTGATGACAACACACAAATGACAGAAGAACAATAGGAATTAAGGAGCCTCTTGATGAAGCTATTATCTGCTTCAATTACAAACATTTGAAATGAAATTCTCAGTTTCACATATGAAAATCTAGATGCATGTTTCAGAATGTTATTATATTATATGTCATATGTTACATGAATATTTCATATTATTCATATTTATAAATATGGTGACAACTTTTCCAACTTGAAATATGGAATTCTCTGGACATCCCACATGAAAGTATAGATACAATATTTTCTGCATAATATGTGAAATTGTTCACGTTGCTGTGGCTGCTAATTCTCTTCAGTCATGTCTGACTCTGTGCGACCCCATAGATGGCAGCCCACCAGGTTCCTTTGTCCCTGGGATTCTCCAGGCAAGAACACTGGAGTGGGTTGCCATTTCCTTCTCCAATGCATGAAAGTGAAACGTGAAAGTGAAGTCGCTCAGTTGTGTCCAACTAGTAGTGCATGGCAGAGTTATGAAAATCTGGAGGCAGATATTTTGACAGGAAATAAGAAAATGCCTATTCCACATATCAAAATATGGTCACAGGTTTTCTCACATGAAATATGGAATTTTTCAGTTTTCATTTGAAAATCTTTGTGCTGTCTTTACTTCAGGAAATATTGAATTCTATCTATTTAATATTTGAAAAACTTTCATTAATTTTCCTACAAGAAATATAGAATTTGCAAACAGATTTTCATGCTTGAGCTCTGAAATTCTCTCTATTTCCATCAACAAAGATTGAATGAATGTCTTCTGACCTGAGACTTGGAATTCAGTTTATTTCACACTTGAAAATCTGGGGATAAATGTTCTCATATGAAATATCAACAATTCACATATGAAACATTTTCTAGATTCTCACATGTGAAACCAATCTGCAGGTCAGGAAGCAACAGCTAGAAATGGACATAGAACAACAGACTGGTTACAAATAGGAAAAGGAGTACTTCAAAGCTGTATATTGTCACTCTGCTTATTTAATTTATATGCAGAGTGCATCATGAGAAACGCTGGGCTGGAAGAAGACAAGCTGGAATAAAGATTGCTGGGAGAAATATAAATAGCCTCAGATATAACAATGACACCACTATTATGACAGAAAGTGAACAGGAACGAAAAAACCTCTTGATTAAAGTGAAAGTGGAGAGTGAAAAAGTTGGCTAAAAGCTCAACATTCAGAAAACGAAGATCATGGCATCTGGCCCCATCATCTCATGGGAAATAGATGGGGAAACAGTGGAAACAGTGTCAGACTTTATTTTGGGGGGCTTCAAAATCACTGTAGATGGTGATTGCAGCCATGAAATTAAGATGCTCACTCCATGGAAAAACAGTTATGACCAATGTAGATAGCATATTCAAAAGCAGAGACATTACTTTGCCAATAAAGGTCCATCTAGTCAAGGCTATGATTTTTGCAGTAGTCACGTATAGATGTGAGAGTTGGACTGTGAAGAAAGCTAAGTGTGAAAGAATTGATGCTTTTGAACTGTGGTGTTGGAGAAGCCTCTTGAGAGTCCCTTGGACTGCAAGCAGATCCAACCAGTCCATTCTAAAGGAGATCAGCCCTGGGATTTCTTTGGAAGGAATGATGCTAAAGCTGAAACTCCAGTACTTTGGCCACCTCATGTGAAGAGTTGACTCCTTGGAAAAGACTCTGGTGCTGGGAGGGATTGGGGGCAGGAGGAAAAGGTGACGACCGAGGATAAGATGGCTGGATGGCATCATGGACTCAATGGATGTGAGTCTGAGTGAACTCCGTAGTTGGTGATGCACAGGGAGGCCTGGCGTGCTGCGATTCATGGGGTCTCAAAGAGTCGGACACGACTGAGTGACCAAACTGAACTGACACCGTACTAATATTTGTTCACTTCCTCTTTCTTTTTGTGAAATTAGAATTTTTTTTCAGCTTTTGAAGAAGGCATTAGCTTCTTCCCAGATCCGCATATGTTTCTTTTTGTGTACTTTGAAGTATATGGGCTCTTCTTCTGCTGTCTCTGATGACTTTCTACATTGTATTTTCATTTTGGATCACCTCAGAATATGTTCTCATTTCCCTGTGTTATTCTTTGCCTCATTGAGCCCTACAGAAAACGCTGTTTAATTTTCCACACATTTTGTTCAATTCAGTTGCTCAGTCTTGTCTGACTCTTTGGGACCCCATGAATTGCCGCACGTGAGGCCTCCCTATCCATCACCAACTCCCGGAGATCACTCAAACTCACATCCACAGATCAGTGATGCTATCCAGACAACTCATCCTCTGTTGTCCCATTTTTCCTCCAGCCCCCAATCCCTTCCAGCATCAGAGTCTTTTCCGATGAGTCAGCTCTTCAAATGAGGTGGCCATAGTACTGGAGTGTCAGCTTTAGCATCACTCCTTCCAAAGAACACCCAGGACTGATCTCCTTAGAGGACTGGTTGGATTTCCTTGCAGTGTATGGGACTCTCAAGAGTCTTCTCCAATACCACAGTTCCAAAGCATCATTTATTAAGTGCTCAGCTTTCTTCATAGTCAAACTTCCACATCCACACATGAAAGACCATAGCCTTGACTAAACTGTCCTTTGTTGGCAAAGTAATGTCTCTGCTTTTGAATATGCTATCTAGGTTGGTCATAACGTTTCTTCCAAGGGTAAGCATGTTTTAATTTCATGACTGCAATCACCATCTGCAGTGATTTTGGAGACACCCACCCGCTCCAACAAACAACAAAAACAACAACAAAAATAAAATCTGACAAAGTTTCCACCGTTTTCCCTTCTATTTCCATGAATGAAGTAATGGGAAAAGATATCATGATCTAAGTTTTCTGAATGTTGCCCTTTAAGCCAACTTTTCAGGTATGACCTAAATCCAATCCTACATGATTATACAGTGGAAGTAAGAAATTGATTTAAGGGACTAAATCTGAAAAATAGAGTGAAGGATGAACTATGGACGGAGGTTTGTGACACTGTACATGAGACAGGGATCAAGACCATCCACATGGAAAACAAATGCAAAATAGAAAAATAGTTGACTAGGGAGGCCTTAGAAATAGCTGTAAAAGAAGAGAAGTGAAAAGGAAAGGAGAAAACAGATGATATAAGTATCTGAATGCAGTGTTCCAAAGATTAGCAAGAAGAAATAAGAAAGACTTCCTCAGAGATCAACGCAAAGAAATATATGGAAGAAAAGAATGGGAAAGAACAGAGATCCTCTCAATAAAATTAGAGTTACTGAGGGAACACACTATGCACAGATGGACTCAATAAATGACAGAAATGTTGCAACCTAAGAGACACAGGAGATATTAAGAAGAGGTGGCAATAATACACAGTAGAACTGTAACTTCACCACCCAGATATTCACGATGGAGTGATCGCTTACCTAGAGCCAGACATCCTGGAATGTGAAGTCAAGTGGGCCTTAGAAAGCATCACTATGAACAAAGGTAGTGGAGTTTATGAAATTCTTGTTGAGCTATTTCAAATCCTGAAAGATGATGCTGTGAAAGTGCTGCACTCAATATGCCAGTAAACTGGAAAACACAGCAGTGGCCCTGGGACTGGAAAAGGTCAGTTTTCATTCAAATCCCAAGAAACGCAATGCCAAAGACTGATCAAACTACCACACATTTACACACGTCTCACATTCTAGTAAAGTGATACTCAAAGTTCTTCAAGCCAGGCATCAGCCATACATGAACCATGAGCTTCCAGATGTTCAAACTGGTTTTAGAAAAGGCAGACGAACCAGAGATCCAAATGCCAACAATCTTGGATCATTGAAAAAGCAGGAAGGTTCCAGGAAAAAACAACAACAACAACAAACACACACCTATTTCTGCATTATTGACTGTGTCAAAAACCCTTTAAATATGT
>NW_017207165.1:0-4546 GCF_001704415.2 Capra hircus | reverse complement strand
TCCACGGACCGTGTGTGAGTCGATCCTCGGCTTGAAAGTAGAGGCAGTGCAGGGAAAACAGGTTTCCCTGGAATGGACTGAGATTTCTGGGGGACTCTGGGAATGGTGGCACGACTGGGGGGGTTCCTCTCGACTTTCCTGTCGAGAGCGCCTCCTCTTGAGTAGCGACAGGAACGCCGGGAATTATTTCCCCCCCACTCAGGGAAAGGATTCCTCCTCTCGAGCTAGGAGCCGGAAATGAGGCTCCTCTGGTTGTGGGCAGGACTCTCGCGCTTCCTCTCGAATGGAGACGGGTATGTCGGGCAACTTCAGGAGTTGCAGGAAGGCTGTGAGGGACCTTTTGGAAGTTCCAGATCTTAGATGTGATTAGCCTCAAGACGCCTCAGCGGAAATGGGCCTCATCTCGCCTGGAGGGGAGAACCTCCTGTACTTCCTCGAGTTGCGGCAGGTGCTCTTGACTTACGACGGGGACCTCAGGGACCCGCCTCTGGTGGCTTCAGGAAAGGCCAGTCCCCATGGGAGTTGCTCGGGGGCCTCTCGGCCTTCCCCTCCGTCGATGCCAGGGCCTAAGATCTTGTGTGGAGTCGGTGCCGGAACCTGAGGATGCCTCTCCAGTGCTGACATGGATTTCTGGGGGACTTCTGGAGTCTCCCCAGGGGAGTCAGTGCTCGTCTCGAGTGGGGGCATGCATGTGCTTTTCCTCCCCTCCAGGCAAAATGAAGCCTATTTCCGCTGACACATCTCAAGGCTAAGCACACTTAAACTCTGGAACTTCCAAAGGGTCCTTCAAACCCTTGCAGCAAATCAAGAAGTTCCCCGACATACCCGTCTCCACTCAAGTGGAAGCACGATAGTTCGCCCGCATCCAGAGGAGCCCCGTTTCCGCCTCATAGCTCGAGAGAGGGATCCTTTCCCTGCGAGGTCGGGAAAGAATTCCCGGCGTTCCCGTCGCATCTCAAGAGGAGGTGTTCTCCACAGGAAAGGCGAGAGGAACTCCAGGGACATGCCACCATTCTCCGAGTCCCCCAGATGTCTCAGTCCATTCCAGGGAAACCTGTTTCCCTGCACTGACTCGACTTTCAAGCCGAGGATCCACTCACACCACTGTGGCACGTGGGACAGCCCTGTGGCAAAGCCTCGTCGGAAAGCCTCGTGGGAGAGCCTCGAGGGAAAGCCACAGATACCTTGATCCACGCGAAGGGAGCGCGACACTGCTGCTACAGCTGGGGGAGGAAAGCGCACGTGCATGCCCTCAACCGAGACGAGGACTGACTCCCCTGGGGAGACTCCAGCAGTACACCAAGATCCATGTCAGCAATGGAGAGAATCCTCAGGTTTCGGCACCGACTCTACGTAAGGTCTGAGGCCCGGCATCGACGGGAGAGAATCCGGAGAGGTCCCCGAGCAACTCGCATGGGGACGGGAATTTCCTGAGGCCACCAGAGCGGGTCCCTGAGGTCCCCATCGTAAGTCGAGAGCACCTACCGCAACTCGAGAATATTCAGGAGTTTCTCCCCTCCAGGCGAGATGAGGCCCATTTCCATTGAGGCATCTCGGGGCTAATCACACCTAACCTCTAGAACTGCCCAAAGGGTCCTTCACACCCTTGCTGCAACTCAAGAAGTTCCCCGACATACCCGTCGACACTCGAGAGGAAGTACGAGAGTCCCGCCCACATCCAGAGGAGCCCCGTTTCCGCCTCCTAGTTCGAGAGGAGGATCCTTTCCCTGCGTGGTGGGGAAAGAATTTCCCGGTGTTCCCGTTGCATCTCAAGAGGAGGTGCTCTCCACAGGAAAGGCGAGAGGAAGTCCAGGGTCGTGACACCATTCTCAGAGTCCCCCAGATGTCTCAGTCCATTCCAGGGAAACCTCTTTTCCCTGCACACTGCCTCGACTTTCAAGCCAGGGTCGACTTTCACCACGGTGGCACGTGGACAGCCCTGTGGGAAAGCCTCGTGGGAAAGTCTCCTGGGAAAGCCTCGAGGGAAAGCTACAGATCCCTTGATCCAGGCGAAGGGAAGCGTGACACTGCTGCTACAGCTCGGGAGGAAAGCACACGTGCATGCCCCCACTCGAGACGAGGACTGACTCCCCTGGGGAGACTCCAGAAGTACCCCAAGATCCATGTCAGCACTGGAGCGGAATCCTCTGGTTCTGGCACCGACTCCAAACAAGGTCTTAGGCCCGGCATCGACGGGAGAGGAATCCTGAGAGGCCACCGTGCAACTCGCATGGGGACTGGCATTTCCTCAGGCCACCAGAGCGGTTCCCTGAGGTCCCCATCAAAGGTCGAGAGCACCTGCCGCAACTTGAGAAAATCCAGGTGGTTGTCCCTTCCAGGAGAGATGGGCCCATTTCCGCTGGGGGGCGTCTCGAGGCTAATCACACCTAACCTCTGGAAATTCCAAAGGGTCTTTCACACCCTTGCCGCAACTCAAGAAGTTCCCCGACATACCCGTCTCCACTCGAGAGGAGGCACGAGAGTCCCGCCCACATCCAGAGGAACCCCGTTTCCGTCTCATAGCTGGAGAGGAAGGATCCTTTCCCAGCGTGATCGCGAAAGAATTCTCGGGAGTCGCTCTCCACAGGAAAGGGGAGAGGAACTCCCTGTCATGCCACCATTCCAGAGTCCCCCAGATGTCTCAGTCAATTCCAGGAAATCCTGTTTTCCCTGCACTGCCTCGTCTTTCAAGCGAGGATCAACTCACACCACGGTGGTACGTGGGACAGCCCTGTGGGAAAGCCTCGAGGGAAAGCCTTGAGGGAAAGCCACAGATCCTTGATTCACGCGAAGGAAAGCGTGACACTGCTGCTACAGCTCGGGAGGAAAAGCGCTCGTGCATGCCCCCACTCGAGACGAGGACTGACTCCCCTCGGAGACTCCAGTAGTACCCCAAGATCCATGTCAGCACTGGAGAGGAATCCTCAGGTTCCGGCACCGACTCCGTACAAGGTCTCAGACCCCGGCATCAACGGGAAAGGAATCCCGAGAGGCCATCGAACAACTCGCATGGGGACTGGCCTTTCGTCAGGACACCGGAGAGGGTCCCTGAGACCCCGTCGTAATTCTAGAGCACCTGCCACACTCGAGAAAATCCAGGAGGTTCTCCCCTCCAGGCCGAGATGAGGCCCATTTCCGCTGAGGCGTCTCGAGGCTAATCACACCACCTAACCTCTGGAACTTCCAAAGGTTCCTTCACACCTTAGCTGCAACTCAAGAATCCCCACACACCCGTCTCCACTCCAGAGGAAGCACGATGGTCCCGGCCACATCCAGAGGAGCTCCGTTTCCGCCTCCAAGCTAAAGATGAGGATCCTTCCCTGCTTCCTCGGGATAGAATTCCCGACGTTTCCGAAGCTTCTCAAGAGGAGGCCCACTGCACAGGAAAGGCGAGAAGAACTCATGGTCGTGCCCACCATTCCAAGAGTCCCCCAGATATCTCAGTCCATTCCAGAGGATCCTGTTTTCCCTGCACTGCTTCGACTTTCACGCCAAGGATCGACTCACACCACGTGGCACGTGGGAGGGCCCTGTGGGAAAGTCTCGTGGGAAAGCCTTGAGGGAAAGCCACAGGTCCCTTGATCCACGCGAAGGAAGCGTGACACTGCTGCTATACAGCACGGGAGGAAAGCGCACGTGCATGCCCCCACTCGAGACGAGGACTGACTCCCCTTGGAGACTCCAGAAGTACCCCAACATGCATGCCAGCCTTGGAGAGGAATCCTCAGATTCCGGCCCCGACTCCACACAAGGTCTTAGGCCCTGGCATCGATCGGGAGTGGAATAGCGAAAGGCCCTCTAGCAACTCGCATGGGGACTGGCCTTCCTGAGGTCACCAGAGCGGGTCCCTGAGGTCCCCGTCGTAAGTCGAGAGCACCTGCCGCAACTCGGTAAAATCCAGGCGGTTCTCTCCTCCAGGCGAGATGAGGCCCGTTTTCCCTTGAGGTGTCTCGAGGCTAATCACACGTGACCTCTGGAACTTCCAAAGAGTCTTTCACAGTCATGCTGCAACTCGAGAAGTTCCCCGACATACCGTCTCCACTCAAGAGAGGAAGCACGAGTGTTCCGGCCACATCCAGAGGAGCTCCGTTTCCGCTCGTAGCTCGAGATGAGCGATCCTTTCCCTGATTGTTCGGGAAAGAATTCCCGGCATTCCCATCGCATCTCAAGAGGAGGCGCTCTCCAAAGGTAAGGGAGAGGAACTGCAGGGTCGTGCCACCATTCCGAGACTCACCCAGATGTCTCAGTCCATTCCACAGGAACCTGTTTTCCCTGCATTGCCTTGGCCTTCATGCCGAGGATCGACTCACACCACCGTCACACGTGGGACAGCCCTGTGGGAAAGCCTAGTGGGAAAGACTCGAGGGAAAGCCACAGATCCCTTGGTCCAGGCATGGGGAAGCTGACACTGCTGCTACAGCATGGAGGAAAGGGCACGCTCATGCCCCCACTCGAGACGAGGCCTGACCCTTGTGGAGACTCGAAGTACCACAAAATCCATGTCAGCACTGGAGAGGAATCCTCAGCTTCCGGCCCCGACTCCACA
>NW_017207164.1:0-4546 GCF_001704415.2 Capra hircus | reverse complement strand
TTCTTGAGTTGGCAGCAAGGGTGTGAAGGACGCCTTTTGGAAATTCCAGATGTTCGGTGTGATTAGCCTCGAGACGCCTCACCGGAAATGGGCCTCATCTCGCCTGGAAGGGAGAACTCCTGGATTTTTCTAGTTGGCGGCAGGTGCTCTCGACTTACGACGGGGACCTCTGGGACCGCTCTGGTGGCCTCAGGAAAGGCCAGTCCCATGCTAGTTGCATGGGGCCTCTCGGATTCCTCTCCGTCGATGCTGGGTCCTAAGACCTTGTGTAGAGTAGGTGGAGGAACCGGAGGATTCCACTCCAGTGCTGACATGGTTCCTGGGGTACTTTTGGAGTCTCCCTAAGGGAGTCAGTCCTCATCTCGAGTTGGGGCATGCACGTGCGCTTTCCTCCCGAGCTGTAGCTGTAGTGTCACGCTTCCTTCGCGTGGATGAAGGAATCTGTGGCTTTCCCCGAGTCTTTCCCACGAGGCTTTCCCACGAGGCTTTCCACGAAGGCTTTCCAAATGGCTGTCCAACGTGCCACCGTGGTGTGAGTCATTCCTCGGGCTTGAAAGTCGAGGCAGTGCAAGGAAAACACGTTTCCCTGGAGTGGACTGAGACATCTGGGGACTCTGGGAATCGTGGCACGACCCTGGAGTTCCTCTCACCTTTCCTGTAGAGAGCGCCCCTCTTGAGTGCGATGGGAAGGCCAGGAATTCTTTCCTGAACACGCAGGGAAAGGAACCCTCCTCTCGAGCTAGAGGCGGAAACGGGGCTCCTCTGGATGTGGGCGGGACTCTCGTGCTTCCTCTCGAGTCGAGACGGGTATGTCGGGGAACTTCTTGAGTTGCAGCAAGGGTGTGAAGGACCCTTTGAAAGTTCCAGAGATTAGGTGTGATTAGCCTCGAGAAGCCTCAGCGGAAATGGGCCTCATCTCGCCTGGAGGGGAGAACCTCCTGGATTTTCTCGAGTTGCGGCAGGTGCTCTCGACTTACGATGGGAACCTCAGGGACATGATCTGGTGGCCTCAGGAAAGGCCAGTCCCCATGCGAGTTGCTCGGGGCCTCTCGGTATTCCTCTCCCATCGATGCCGCGGGCCTAAGACCTTGTGTGGAGTCGGTGCCGGAACCTGAGGATTCCTCTCCAGTGTTGACATGGATCTTGGGGGTACTTCCTGAGTCTCCCCTGTGGAGTCAGTCCTCGTCTCGAGTGGGGGGCATGCACGTGCGCTTTCCTCCCCAGCTGTAGCAGCAGTGTCACGCTTCCCTTCGCGTGGATCAAGGGATCTGTGGCTTTCCCTCGAGGCTTTCCCACGATGCTTTCCCACGAGGCTTTCCCACAAGGCTGCCCCACGTGCCACCGTGGTGTGAGTCGATCGTCGGCTTGAAAGTCGAGGCAGTGCAGGGAAAACAGGTTTCCCTGGAATGGACTGAGACATCTGGGGGACTCTGGGAATGGTGGTACGACCCTGGAGTTCCTCTCGCCTTTCCTGTGGAGAGTGCCTCCTCTTGAGATGCGACGGAAATGCCGTGAATTCTTTCCCCGACCACGCAGGGGAAGGATCTCTCCTCTCGAGCTAGGAGGCGGAAACGGGGCTCCTCTGGATGAGGGCGGGACTCTCGTGATTCCTCTCGAGTGGAGACGGGTATGTCGGGGAAATTCTTGAGTTGCAGCCAGGGTGTGAAAACCCTTTGTAAGTTCCAGAGGGTAGGTGTGATTAGCCTCGCGGCGCCTCAGCGGAAATGGGCCTCATCTCGCCTGGAGGGGCGAACCTCCTGGATTTTCTCGAGTTGCGGCAGGTGCTCTCGACTTACGACGGGGACATCAGGGACCCGCTCTGGTGGCCTCAGGAAAGGCCAGTCCCCATGCGAGTAATTCGGGGGCCTCTAGGGCCTCCTCTCCCGTCGATGCCGGGGCCTAAGACCTTGTGTAGAGTCGGTGCCGGAACCTGAGCATTCCTCCCCAGTGCTGACATGGATTTTGGGGTACTTTTGGAGTCTCCCTAGGGGAGTCAGTCCTCGTCTCGTTTGGGGGCATGCAAGTGCGCTTTCCTCCCGAGATGGGGCAGCAGTGTCATGTTTCCCGTCGAGTGGATCAAGGAATCAGTGGCTTTTCCTCGAGTCTTTTCCACAAGGCTTTCCCACGAGGCTTTTCCACAGGGCTGTCTCACGTGCCAACGTGGTGTGAGTCGATCCTCGGCTTGAAACTCGAGGCAGTGCAGGGAATACAGGTTTCCCTGGAATGGACTGAGACCTCTGGGGGACTATCAGATTTGTGGCACACCCTGGAGTTCGCTCGCCTTTCCTGTGGAGAGGGCCTCCTCTTGAGATGCGATGGGAACGCCGGGAATTCTTTCCCGAGAACACAGGGAAAGGATCCCTCCTCTCGAGCTAGGAGGCGGAAACGGGGCTCCTCTGGATGAGGGCGGGACTCTCGTGATTCCTCTCGAGTGGAGACGGGTATGTCGGGGAACTTCTTGAGTTGCAGCAAGGGTGTGAAAGACCCTTTGTAAGTTCCAGACGTTAGGTTTGATTAGCCTCGAGATGCCTCAGGGGAAATGGGCCTCATCTCGCCTGGAGGGGAGAACCTCCTGGATTTTCTCGAGTTGTGGCAGGTGCTCTCGACTTACTACGGGGACCTCACGGACCCGCTCCGGTGGCCTCAGGAAAGGCCAGTCCCCAAGCGAGTTGCTCGGGGGCCTCTCGGGATTCCTCTCCCGTCGATGCCGGGGCCTAAGACCTTGTGTGGAGTAGGTGCCGGAACCTGAGGATTCCTCTCCAGTGCTGACATGGATCTTGGGGTACGGCTGAAGTCGCCCCAGGGGAGTCAGTCCTCGTCTCAAGTGGGGGCATGCACGTGCGCTTTCCTCCCGAGATGTAGCAGCAGTGTCATGCTTCCCTTCGCGTGGATCAAGGGATCTGCAATTTCCCTCGAGGCTTTCCCACGAGGCTTTCCCTCGAGGCTTTCCCACAGGGCTGTCCCACGTGCCACCTTGGTGTGAGTCGATCCTCGGCTTGAAAGTCGAGGCAGTGCAGGGAAAACAGGTTTCCCTGGAATGGACTGAGACATCTGGGGGACTCTGGAATGGTGGCACGACCCTGGAGTTCCTCTCGCCTTTCCTGTGGAGAGCACCTCCTCTTGAGATGCGACGGGAACGCCGGGATTTCTTTCCCGACCACGCAGGGAAATATCCCTGCTCTCGAGCTATGAGGCGGAAACGGGGCTTCTCTGGATGAGGGCGGGAATCTCGTGCTTCCTCTCCAGTAGAGACGGGTAAGTTGGGGAACTTCTTGACTTGCAGCAAGGGTGTGAAGGACCCTTTGGAAAGTCAAGAGGTTAGGTGTGATTAGCCTCGAGATGCCTCAGCGGAAATGCGCCTAATCACGCCTGGAAGGGAGAACCTCCTGGATTTTCTCGAGGTGCGGCAGGTGCTCTCGACTTACAATGGGGACCTCAGGGACCCGCTCTGGTGGCCTCAGGAAAGGCCAGTCCCCATGCGAGTTGCTCCGGGGCCTTTCGGGATTCCTCTCCCGTCAATGACGGGGCCTAAGATCTTTGTGGAGTCCGTGCCGGAACCTGAGGATTCCTCTCTAGTGCTGACATGGTCTTGGGGTACTTCTGGAGTCTCCACCGGGGATTCAGTCCTCGTCTCGACTTAGGTCATGCACGTGCACTTTCCTCCCGAGCTGTAGCAGCAGTGTCATGCTTCCCTTCGCGTGGATGAAGAAATCTGTGGCTTTCATTGAGGTTTTTGCAGGAGGCTTTCCCACGAGGCTTTCCCACAGGGCTGTCCCACGTGCCACCGTGGTGTGAGTCGATCCTCGGCTTGAAAGTCGAGGCAGTGCAGGAAAAACTGGTTTCCCTGGAATGGACTGAGACATCTGGGGGACTCTGAGTATGGTGGCTCGACCCTGGAGTTCCTCTCGCCTTTCCTGTGAGAGCGCCTCCTCTTGAGATGCGATGGAAACGCCGGGAATTCTATCCCGAACACGCAGGGAAAGGATCCCTCCTCTCGAGCTAGGAGGCGGAAACGGGGCTCCTCTGGATGTCGGCGGGAGGCTCGAGCTTTCTCTCAAGTGAGACGGTTATGTCGGGGAACTTCTTGAGTTGCAACAAGTGGTGATGTACCCTTTGGAAGTTCCAGAGGTTAGGTGTGATTAGCCTTGAGAGGCCTCATTGGAAATGGGCCTCATCTCGCCTGGAGGGGAGAACCTTCTGGATTTTCTCGAGTTGCAGGCAGTTTCTCTCCACTTACGACGGGGACCTCAGGGACATGCTCTGGTGGCCTCAGGAAAGGCCATTCCCCATGCGAGTTGCACGGGGGCCTCTCGGGATTCCTCTCCTGTCGATGCCGGTCCTAAGACCTTGTGTGGAGTCGGTGCCGGAACCTGAGGATTCCTCTCCAGTCCTGACATGGATCTTGGGGTACGTCCTGAGTCTCCCCTGGGAGTCAGTCCTCGTCTCGAGTGGGGCATGCACGTGCGCTTTCCTCCCCAGCTATAGCAGCAGTGTCAGGCTTCCCTTCGCGTGGATCAAGGGAATCTGTGGCTTTCCCTCGAGGCTT
>NW_017207163.1:0-4546 GCF_001704415.2 Capra hircus | reverse complement strand
CTCTTCACATCAAGTGGCCAAAGTATTGGAGTTTCAGGTTCAGTATTAGTCCTTCCAATGTATATTCAGACCTGATTTCTTTAGGATGGAGTGGTTGCGTCTCCTTGTAGTCTAAGCGACCTACAAGCATCTTCTCCAACACCACAGTTCAAAAGCATCCAATTTTCAGCTGTCACTTTTCTTTATAGTACATCTTTCATATCCATCCATGACATATGGAAAAACCATAGCCTTGACTGGATGGATCTTTGTTGGCAAAGCAACGTCTCGGCTTTTTAATATGCTGTCTAGTTTTGGTCATCACTTTTCTTAAATACGTTTTTAAGTTCATGGAGGCAGACCATCACTGCAGTGATTTCCAAGCCCCCAAAATAGTCTGCTGCTGTTTCAATGTTTTCCATCTATTTGCCATGAAGTGATGAGACTGGATGCAATGATTTTAGTTTTCTGAATGCTGAGCTTTAAGCTAACTTTTTCACTCTCCTCTTTCACTTTCATCAGGAGACTCTTTAGTTCTTCTTCACTTTCTGCCATAAGGGTGGTGTCATCTGCATATCTGAGATTCTTGATATTTCTCCCGCAATCTGGATTCCAGCGTGTGCTTCTCCAGCCCAGTGTTTCTCATGAATGTACTCTGCATATAAGTTAAATAAGCAGGGTGACAATACACTGCCTTGACATATTCCTTTTCTATTTAGAACCAGTCTGTTGTTCCATGTCCAGTTCGAACTGTTTCTTCCTGACCTGCATACAGGTTTCTCAGAGACAGGTCAGGTGGTCTGGTATTCCATCTCTTTCAGAATTTTCCCAGTTTATTGTGATCCACACAGTCAAAGGCTTTGGCATAGTCAATAAAGCAGAAATAGATGTCTTTTTTTCTGGAACTCTCTTGCTTTTTCAATGATCCAGTGGATGTTGGCAGTTTGATCTCTGGTTTCTCTGCATGTTTTAAATCCCTCTTGAACATTTGGAAGTTCACAGTTCATGTGAACTTGGAGAATTTTGAGCATTACTTTACTAGTGTGTGAGATGAGTGCAATTGTGCAGCAGCTTGAATATTCTTTGTCATTGCCTTTCTTTGGGATTGGAATGAAAACTGACCTAATGACTAGATGTTTTCAATTGCATATGCTGAAAGAACTGGCTGTGCAGTTTTGAAGAAAAAAAAATCATTTTAACCCATTTTCTCTGAAGTGCAAGGCATATCATGGCCATCCTGAATCATAAAGTCACCTTTTCTTTATGTAGTCATAGTTTCATGCCTAAATTATAGGCAACTCGTGCTCAAATGGACTCTGATGTCAGGGGCAGATCAACTAATAAAAAGCTTGGATTGTCCTCTGGAGGAAAGTGAGATCTTGGTCCCACGAGAAGAATCTGAAGGGTTAAGGGAACTTGCAAGAGTGGGGAAAGCTTAGTCCATCCTACATGTACCAAAATCTTAAATAAGGCTTATTTACTTTACCGAAGTAAAAAAACAGATGATGAAAACAATTATAAATCAATGAAGGTAAAGAAATCATAGTCTGTTATCAAAAATTGCATTCTAAGAAAACTTTGTTCTCTTAACCTAGAGAGGAGACTAAATTCCATCTGGTACAGCTTACCAGAAGACAAACAAACAAACAAACAATTATCGTAAGCTTAAAAAAGTATATTCCATATATCTTGAAGTAGCAGTATTTCTGCAAAGGCATCAGTGTGAAACCATAGAGGACATGGTTAAAACCTGATTAAATAGAAATTGACAATGTAATCTGGTCACTGCTGCGACTTGAAATGCTTTAATATGATAACTGGAATTATAACTGACAGCATTTGACCAGGACATATCAGATTTTCACGGATGTCAGATAATTTCTAGGATATCTATATTAGGAACTGAAGGAATCTTTGAACTAGGAAAGAAACAACAGTCTCAAAGGCCTTGCTGAATCATCTATCAGCAAGGAATGTCTTTGCAAGGATCGCAAAGTGAAGGGAAAATACACCGACCTGCCTCTGCAACTTTGGTCCTCTGAGCAGATCTGGAGGTCTCCCTTTGTATAAGCTAACCTGTTCTTCCAAATAGAGGTTTGCAACACAAAACAAGTGGCGCCTATTCTTCCCGAAGGAGGCTCTCTTTCCCACATCCTGCGAAATCCTTTCCAGCCTCCTGGAAAGCGCTTCTTGGCAGTTCCTTTCAGAAAATCCTATGGAGGAGAAGCCTGGTAGGCTGCAGTCGTGGGGTCGCTGAGGGTGGACACGATGAGCGACTGCACTTTCATTTTCACTTTCATGCATTGGAGAAGGCAATGGCAACCACTTACTGTTCTTGCCTGGAGAATCCAGGGACGGGGGAGCCTAGTGGGCTACCGTCTATGGGTCGCACAGAGTCGAACACGACTGAAGCAACTTAGCAGCAGCAGCAGCAGCAGTTCCTTTTTAGGGGAGTTATCCTGAGATTGGGACTGGAAAGGCAGAGCCACCTCCACACACGTCTTTTCTGTCCCCTTTCCTCTGGAGGAGAGCTCTAGTGAGCCTAGGTCTGTCAGGAAAATTCTTGGCTTTGACGGGATACACCTGGTGTGTGAACTGCATACCCGACTAGGGCCACAGGGCACTGTTTTGCTCGAGTGGGTCTGCGAGGGGTGCAGCATAGCAAGAGCTTAAAAATCCATCCATTTGTCTTTTTTTTTTACCTCGGAGAGAACGAGTTTGCTCCACTCCACCTTTGGCAGTGTGGAGGGAAGAGGGCACACCTCTCCCAAAGGGGACATAGGGCTACCAGGAGAGAAAGGCCCTTGAGGAGCTGAGCCCAGGTAGGCAGCCAGTGATGTCAAGCACACTCCGCTGCTTGCTTCTTCATGGGCACTCCCACGATCTGCTAGGAATGTCTTTGCAAGGATCTCAAAGGGAAGGGGAGATACATGGCCTGTCTCTGGAACTTCAGTCCTCTGAGCAGATCTGGAGGTCTTGAGTTGTATAAGCAAACCTGTTCCTTCCAAATAGAGGCTTGCAAAACACCCCGGTGGTTGCCTCTTCTTCCCGAAGAAGTCTTTCTTTCCCCACATGCTGCGAACTCCCTGTCCAACCTCCAAGAATAGCGCTTCTTGCCATTCTTTCTTAGAGGCAGTTATCCCTGAGCTTGGGGCGTAGGGACTAGCCCACACTCACAGGGAAAGGCAAAGACTCCTCCATACATCTCCTCTATCCCTTTGCTCTGGAGGAGAGCTCTAGTGAGCCTAGGTCTTTCAGGAAAATTCTTGGTTGGACAGGATCTCACCCTGTTTGTGAACCTGCATACCCAACAGGGCACAGAGCACCTGTTTCAAGTAAAGTGGGCCTGAAAGGTGCAGCCTAGCAAGAGCTTGAAAATCCATTCAATTGCTGTTTTTGTACCTCTGACAGAGCGAGCTTGGCTCCACCTTTGGCAGTGAGGAGAAAGAGGCATGACACCCTCCCAAGGGACATGGGGCTATTCGAGAGGAAAGGCCCTTGTGGAGCTGAGGCAGGAAGGCACACAGTCGTGTCAAACACACTCCCACTGCTTGCTTCTTCAGGGCACTCCCGCTATCAGCTAGGAATGTCTTTGCAATGATCACAAAGGGAAGGGGAGATACAGGGCCCTGCTTCTGGACCTCCGGTGCTCTGAGCAAATCTCGAGGTTCCCGTTGTTGGTCAAGGTCAAGGTCAAGTTCAAGGTCAAGTTCAAGTTCACAAGTTCAAGTTCAAGTTCAAGATAAGGTGAAGTTTAAGTTCAAGTTCAGGTCAACTTCAAGGTCAAGGTCAAGTTCAGGTCAAGGTCAAGTTCAAGTTCAAGTGAAGTTCAAGGTCAGGTCAAGTTCAAGTTCAAGTTTCAAGTTGAAGTTCAAGTTCAAGCAAGTTCAAGTCAAGTTCAAGTTCAAGCAAGTCAAGTTCAAGTCAAGGTTCAAGTTCAAGTTCAAGTTCAAGTTCAAGGTCAAGTTCAAGTTCAAGTTTCAAGTTCAAGTCAAGTTCAAAGTCAAGTCAAGTCAAGTCAAGGTCAAGTTCAAGTTCAAGTCAAGTTCAAGTTCAAGGTTCAAGTCAAGTCAAGTTCAAGTTCAAGGTCAAGTCAAGTTCAAGTTCAAGTCAAGTCAAGTAAGTTCAAGTCAAGTCAAGGTCAAGTTTCAAGGTCAAGCAAGTTCAAAGGTCAAGGTCAAGTTCAGGTCAAGTTCAAGTTCAAGGGCAAGGCAAGCGACAAGGGCAAGGGCAACAGCAACGCAAGGCAAGGCCAAGGCCCAGGCAAGGCAAGGCCAAGGCCACCAAAGCGAACGCCCAAACCCGTAACGCCTGACAAAAGGCAGAAGCCACTAGGCCCTGTGCAGAGGAAGCCACTGAAGGCAGCAAGGCCACAGAGCTCCCGACTCCCATTCCCACATGAAGATGTGAGGATAAAGGCCTCATCCCAGCAAAGCACCCGCTCCCACCACCCCCGCAACCCGGCCCCGCCCCCGCGCAGCGCCCCCCTGAACAACACTGTCTTCCCAGAAAAGAGAACGGAGAAGCCATGTGTGTGGCAAAGGAGCAAGATGAACGAACGATGCCA
>NW_017207162.1:0-4547 GCF_001704415.2 Capra hircus | reverse complement strand
TTCCCAACAACACGCAGGAAAGGATCCCTCCTCTGGAGCTAGGAGGCGGAAACGGGTCTCCTCTGGATGTGGGCAGGACTCTCGTGCTTCTGCAGTGGAGACGGGTATGTCGGGAACTTCATGAGTTGCAGCAAGGGTGTGAAGGACCCTTTGGAAAGTTCCAGATGTTTAGATGTGATTAGCCTCAGAGGCCTCAGCGGAAATGGGCCTCATCTTGCCTCTAGGGTAGAACCTCCTGCATTTTCTCGAGTTGCGGCAGGTGCTCTCGACTTACGACAGGGACGCTCAGGGACCCGCTCTGTGGCCTCAAGAAAAGGCCAGTCCCCATGCGAGTTGCTCGGGGGCTTTCGGATTCCTCTCCGTCGATGCCGGGGCCTAAGACCTTGCTTGGAGTCGGTGCCGGAACGTGAGGATTCCTCTCGCAGTGCTGACATGGATCTTGGGCTACTTCTGGAGTCTCCCCAGGGGAGTCAGTCCTCGTCTCGAGTGGGGGCATGCAACGTGCGCTATTACTCCGAGCTGTAGCAGCAGTGTCACGCTTCCCTTCGCGTGGATCAAGGGATCTGCGGCTTTCCCTCGGCTCCGAGGCTTTCCCATGAGGCTTTCCCACAGGGCTGTCCCACGTGCCACCGTGATGTGAGTCGATCCTCGGCTTGAAAGTCGAGGCAGTGCAGGGAAAACAGGTTTCCCTGGAATGGACTGGAGACATCTGGGGGCACTCTGGGAATGGTAGCATGACCCTGGAGTTACTCTCGCCTTTCCTGTGGAGAGCGGCCTCCTCTTGAGATAGCGACGGGAACGCCGGGAATTCTTTCCCGACCACGCAGGCGAAAGGATCCCACCTCTGGAGCTAGGAGGCGGAAACGGGGCTCCTCTGGATGTGGGCGGGACTCTCGTGCTTCCTCTCGAGTGGAGACGGTTATGTTGGGGAACTTCTTGAGTTGCAGCAAGGGTGTGAAGGACCCTTTTGGAAGTTCCAGAGCTTAGGTGTGATTAGCCTCGAGACGCCTCAGCGGAAATGGGCCTCATCTCACCTGGAGGGGAGAACCTCCTGAATTTTCTCAAGTTGCGGCAGGTGCTCTCGACTTACGAAGGGGACCTGATGGACCCGCGCTGGTGGCCTCATGAAAGGCCAGTCCCCATGGGAGTTGCTCGGGGGCCTCTCGGGATTCCTCTTCCCTCGATGCCGGGGCCTAAGATCTTGTGTGGAGTCGGTGCTGGAACCTGAGGATTCCTCTCCAGTGCTGACATGGATCTTGGGGTACTTCTGGAGTCTCCCAGGGGAGTCCAGTCCTCGTCTCGAGTGGGGGCATGCACGTGCGCTCCCGAGCTGTAGCAGGAGTGTCACGCTTCCCTTCTTGTGGATCAAGGGTTCAGGGGTTTACCTCGAGGCTTTCCCATGAGGCTTTCCCACGAGGCTTTCCCACAGGGCTGTCTCACGTGCCACCGTTGTATGAGTCGATCCTCGGCTTGAAAGTCGAGGCAGTGCAGGGAAAACTGGTTTCCCTGGCTTGGACTGAGCATCTGGGGGACTCTGGGAATGGTGGCACGACCCTGGAGTTCCTCTCGCCTTTCCTGTGGAGAGCGCCTCCTCTTGAGATGCGACGGGAACGCCAGGAATACTTACCCGACCACCTAGGGAAAAGGATCCCTCCTCTGGAACTATGAGGCGGAAACGGGGCTCCTCTGGATGTGGGCGGGACTCTCGTGCTTCCTCTCGAGGGGAAACGGGTATGTCGAGGAACTTCTTGAGTTGCAGCAAGGGTGTGAAAGACCCTATGGAAGTTCCAGAGGTTAGGTGTGATTAGTCTCGAGACGCCTCAGCACAAATGGGCCTCATGTCGCCTGAAGGGAAGAACCTCCTGAATTTTCTCGAGTTGCGGCAGGTGCTGTGGACTTAAGACGGGGTCCTCAGGGACCCGCTCTGGTGGCCTCAGGAAAGGCCAGTCACCATGCGAGTTGCTCGGGGGCCTCTCGGGATTCCTCTCCCGTCGATGCCGGCGCCTTATACCTTGTGTGGAGTCGGTGCCGAAACCTGAGAAAACCTCTCCAGTGCTTACATGGACCTTGGGGTACTTCTGGAGTCTCCCCGGTTAGTCAGTCCTCGTCCCTAGTGGATGCATGTACGTGCAATTTCCTCCCGAGCTGTAGCAGCAGTGTCACGCTTCCCTTCGCGTGGATCCAGGAATCTGTGGCTTTCCGTGGAGGCTTTCCCACGAGGCTTTGCCACGAGGCTTTCCCACGACGTTTACCCACTGGGCTGTCCCACGTGCCACCGTGTTGTGAGTCGTCCTTGGCTTGAAAGTCGAGGCAGTGCTGGGAAACTGGTTTCCCTGTTATGGACTGAGCATTTGGGGGACTGTGGGAATGGTGGCACGACCCTGGAGTTCCTCTCGCCTTTCCTGTGGAGAGCGCCTCCTCTTGAGATGCGACGGAACGCCGGGAATTCTTTCCCGACCGCGCAGGGAAAGGATCCCTCCTCTCCAGCTAGGAGGCAGAAACGGGTCTCCTCTGGATGTGGGCGGGACTCTCGTGCTTCCTTTCGAGTGGAGCCGGGTAAGTCGGGGAACTTCTTGAGTTGCAGCAAGGGTGTGAAGGACCCTTTGGAAGTTCCAGAGGTTAGGTGTGATTAGCCTCGAGAAGCCTCAGCGGAAATGGTCTTCATCTCGCCTGGAGGGGAGAAC
The DNA here is from genome assembly GCF_001704415.2 of Capra hircus. Lineage (NCBI taxonomy): Eukaryota > Metazoa > Chordata > Mammalia > Artiodactyla > Bovidae > Capra > Capra hircus. The sequence continues at coordinate 1,863 of NW_017207162.1, read as the reverse complement.
CTCCTGGATTTTCTCGAGTTGCGGCAGGTGCTCTCGACTTACGACGGGGACCTCAGGGACCCGCTCTGGTGGCCTCAGGAAAGGCCAGTCCCCATGCGAGTTGCTCGGGGCCTCTCGGGACTCCTCTCCCTTAGATGCCTGGGCCTAAGATCTTGTGTGAAGTCGGTGCCTGAACCTGAGGTTTCCTCTCCAGTGCTGACATGCATCTTGGGGTATTTCTGGAGTCTCCCCAGGGGAGTCAGTCCTCGTCTCGAGTGGGGGCATGCACGTGCGCTTTCCTCCCTAGCTGTAGCAGCAGTGTCACGCTACCCTTCTCGTGGATCAAGGGATCTGTGGCATTCCCTCGAGGCTTTCCCACGAGGCTTTCCCACGAGGCTTTCCCACAGGGCTGTCCCACGTGCCACCGTGGTGTGAGTGGATCCTCGGCTTCAAAGTCGAGGCAGTGCAGGGAAAACAGGTTTCCCTGGAATGGAGTGAGACATCTGGGGGACTCTGAGAATGGTGGTACGACTCTGAAGTTCCTCTCGCCTTTCCTGTGGAAAGCGACTCCTCTTGAGATGCGACGGGAACGCCGGGGAATTCTGTCCCGACCACGCAGGGGAAAGGATCCCTCCTCTCGAGCTAGGAGGCGGAAGCGGGACTGCTCTGGATGTGGGTGGGACCTTCGTGCTTTCCTCTCGAGTGGCGACGGGTATGTCGGGGGAACTTCTTGAGTTGAAGCAAGGGTGTGAAGGAACCTTTGGAAGTTCCAGAGTTTAGGTGTGATTAGCCTCGAGACACCTCAGCGGAAATGGGCCTCATCTCGCCTGGAGGGGGAGAACCTCCTGGATTTTCTGGAGTTGCGGCAGGTGCTCTCGACTAACGACGGGGACCTCAGGGACCCGCTCTGGTCGCCTCAGGAAAGGCCAGTCCCCATGCGAGTTGCCCGGGGGCCTCTTGGGATTCCTCTCCCGTTAATGCCGGGGCCTAAGACCTTGTGTGGAGTCGGTGCTGGAAACTGAGGATTCCTCTGCAGTGCCGACATGTATCTTGGTGAACTCCTGGAGTCTCCCCAGTGGAGTCAGTCCTCCGTCTCGAGTGGGGCATGCACGTGAGCTTTCCTCCCGAGCTGGTAGCAGCAGTGTCAACGCTTCCCTTCGCGTGGATCAAGGTTACTGTGCTTTCCCAAGAGGCTTTCCCACAGGGCTGTCCCACGTGCCACCGTGGTGTGAGTCGATCCTCGGCTTGAAAGTCGAGGCAGTGCAGGGAAAACAGGTTTCCCTGGAATAGACTGAGATATCTGGGGGACTCAGGGAATGGTGGCACGACGACCCTGGAGTTCCTCTCGCCTTTCCTGTGGGAGAGCGACTCCTCTTGAGATGCAACGGGAACACGGGGAATTCTTTCCGACCACGCAGGGAAAGGATCCCTCCTCTTGGAGCTATGAGGCAGAAACGGGTCTCCTCTGGATGTGGGCGGGACTCTCGTGCTTCCTCTCGAGTGGAGAGGGGTACGTCGGGGAACTTCTTGAGTTGCAGCAAGGGTGTGAAGGACCCTTTGGAAGTTCCAGAGGCCAGGTTGATTAGCCTCGAGACGCCTCCGCGGAAATGGGCTTCATCTCGCCTGGAGGGGAGAACCTCCTGGATTTTTCTAGAGTTGCCACAGGTGCTCTCGACTTAAGACGAGGACCTCAGGGACCTGCTCTGGTGGCCTCAGGAAAGGCCAGTCCCCATGCGAGTTGCTAGCGGGCCCTTCGGGATTCCTCTCCCGTCGATGCCGGGGCCTAAGACGTTGTGTGGAGACGGTGCCGGAACCTGAGGATTCCTCTCCAGTGCTGACATGGATCTTGTGGGTACTTTCTGGAGTCTCCCACGGGGATTCAGT
>NW_017207161.1:0-18228 GCF_001704415.2 Capra hircus | reverse complement strand
TCTGAGCAATCAAGCCTCGTCTTGGGCCCTGGATTGAATTCTTCTCCTCCATAAGCCAAGAATCCCAGCATCTTTTCGTGTTCAGCAACAATATTTCATTTCCTCTGCAGGAGAGAGCTAGTGAGCTTAGGTCTGTCTGGAACATTCTTGGATCCTGTGGGGAAAATATCCTGTGCACACATCTGGATACTGGGCCTAGAGGCCAAAATTCGCATTTCTTTCCCGGGGAGCCCTAACGTGGTGTGACTTAGCAACTGCTTGAAAATCCATCCCATTGCTGTTTTCCTCTTTCTGACAGAGCTAGCTTTGTTCCCTGCTTTGGGATATCTCAACCGAAGGGCCGGTCCATAGCTACTCGCCTGGGGCCCATTGGATGTGCAAGGTGCCCTCGACTAGGTGACCCTAGCATGGCACTCAGCCCGCTCAGACACACTCCCGAGGCTTCTTTCTCATGGGAAGCACTGCTCCAACCTAGGAATGTGTCTGCAATGCTTGGAAAGTGCAGTGAGACACACAGCCCTGACTCTGCAATTGAGGCCCTCAGAGCAAGCCTGCAGCTCTGATGTCTGAGAAGCAAAACACTTGCTGCAAAGAGAGGCCTGAAAACACACTCTCTGTGGATGACTTTCCTTCCTCTAAGGAAGATAGTTTTCCCAGTCTCCTGCTTTCCTGAATGTCACACAGCTGGAATGCGCTTGCTTGGAGGTCGTGATTCAGTGGCAATGACCCCTGAGGCCCTTTGCCCAGGGAGGGCTCCCACACTCACAGGCAAATCAAAGCAACTTCCAAGTGAGTCAGCTCTTCACATCAAGTGGCCAAAGTATTGGAGTTTCAGGTTCAGTATTAGTCCTTCCAATGTATATTCAGACCTGATTTCCTTTAGGATGGAGTGGTTGCGTCTCCTTGTAGTCTAAGCGACCTACAAGCATCTTCTCCAACACCACAGTTCAAAAGCATCCAATTTTCAGCTGTCACTTTCTTTATAGTACATCTTTCATATCCATCCATGACATATGGAAAAACCATAGCCTTGACTGGATGGATCTTTGTTGGCAAAGCAACGTCTCGGCTTTTTAATATGCTGTCTAGTTTGGTCATCACTTTTCTTCCAAGTCATAAATATGTTTTAAGTTCATGGAGGCAGCCATCACCTGCAGTGATTTCCAAGCCCCCCAAAATAGTCTGCTGCTGTTTCCAATGTTTTCCCATCTATTTGCCATGAAGTGATGAGACTGGATGCAATGATTTTAGTTTTCTGAATGCTGAGCTTTAAGCTAACTTTTTCACTCTCCTCTTTCACTTTCATCAGGAGACTCTTTAGTTCTTATACACTTTCTGCCATAAGGGTGGTGTCGTCTGCATATCTGAGATTCTTGATATTTCTCCCAGCAATCTGGATTCCAGCGTGTGCTTCCTCCAGCCCAGTGTTTCTCATGATGTACTCTGCGTATAAGTTAAATAAGCAGGGTGACAATATACAGCCTTGACATATTCCTTTTCCTATTTAGAACCAGTCTGTTGTTCCATGTCCAGTTCGAACTGTTTCTTCCTGACCTGCATACAGGTTTCTCAAGAGACAGGTCAGGTGGTCTGGTATTCCCATCTCTTTCAGAATTTTTCCCAGTTTATTGTGATCCACACAGTCAAAGGCTTTGGCATAGTCAATAAAGCAGAAATAGATGTCTTTTTTTCTGGAACTCTCTTGCTTTTTCAATGATCCAGTGGATGTTGGCAGTTTGATCTCTGGTTTCTCTGCATTTTTTTAAATCCCTCTTGAACATTTGGAAGTTCACAGTTCATGTGAACTTGGAGAATTTTGAGCATTACTTTACTAGTGTGTGAGATGAGTGCAATTGTGCAGCAGCTTGAATATTCTTTGTCATTGCCTTTCTTTGGGATTGGAATGAAAACTGACCTAATGACTAGGTGTTTTCAATTGCATATGCTGAAAGAACTGGCTGTGCAGTTTTGAAGAAAAAAAAAATCATTTTAACCCATTTTCTCTGAAGTGCAAGGCATATCATGGCCATCCTGAATCATAAAGTCACCTTTTCTTTATGTAGTCATAGTTTCATGCCTTAATTATAGGCCAACTCATGCTCAAATTGACTCTGATGTCAGGGGCAGATCAACTAATAAAAAGCTTGGATTGTCCTCTGGAGGAAAGTGAGATCTTGGTCCCACAAGAAGAATCTGAAGGGTTAAGGGAACTTGCAAGAGTGGGGGAAAGCTTAGTCCATCCTACATGTACCAAAATCTTAAATAAGGGCTTTATTTACTTTACCGAAGTAAAAAACAGATGATGAAAACAATTATAAATCAATGAAAGGTAAAGAAACTCATAGTCTGTTATCAAAAATTGCATTCTAAGAAAACTTTGTGCTCTTAACCTAGAGAGGAGACTAAATTCCATCTGGTACCAGCTTACCAGAAGACAAACAAACAAACAAACAAATTATCGGTAAGCTTAAAAAAAGTATATTCCATATATCTTGAAGTAGCAGTATTTCTGCAAAGGCATCAGTGTGAAACCATAGAGGACATGGTTAAAACCTGATTAAATAGAAATTGACAATGTAATCTGGTCACTGCTGCGACTTGAAATGCTTTAATATGATAACTGGAATTATAACTGACAGCATTTGACCAGGACATATCAGATTTTCACGGATGTCAGCATAATTTCTAGGATATCTATATTAGGAACTGAAGGAATCTTTGAACCTAGGAAAGAAAACAACAGTCTCAAAGGCCCTTGCTGAATCATCTATCAGCAAGGAATGTCTTTGCAAGGATCGCAAAGTGAAGGGAAAATACACCGACCTGCCTCTGCAACTTCGGTCCTCTGAGCAGATCTGGAGGTCTCCCTTTGTATAAGCTAACCTGTTCCTTCCAAATAGAGGTTTGCAACACAAAACAAGTGGCCGCCTATTCTTCCCCGAAGGAGGCTCTCTTTCCCCACATCCTGCGAACTCCCTTTCCCAGCCTCCTGGAAAAGCGCTTCTTGCAGTTCCTTTCAGAAAATCCTATGGACGGAGAAGCCTGGTAGGCTGCAGTCCGTGGGGTCGCTGAGGGTCGGACACGACTGAGCGACTGCACTTTCATTTTCACTTTCATGCATTGGAGAAGGCAATGGCAACCCACTTACTGTTCTTGCCTGGAGAACCCCAGGGACGGGGGAGCCTAGTGGGCTACCGTCTATGGCGTCACACAGAGTTGAACACGACTGAAGCAACTTAACAGCAGCAGCAGCAGCAGTTCCTTTCTTAGGGGCAGTTATCCCTGAGATTGAGACCTGGAAAGGCAGAGCCACCTTCACACACACGTCTTTTATGTCCCCTTTCCTCTGGAGGAGAGCTCTAGTGAGCCTAGGTCTGTCAGGAAAATTCTTGGCTTTGACGGGATCACGCCCGGTGTGTGAACCTGCATAACCGACCTAGGGGCCACAGGGCACCTGTTTTGCTCGAGTGGGTCCTGGAGGGGTGCAGCATAGCAAGAGCTTAAAAATCCATCCAATTTGTCTTTTTTTTTAACCTCAGAGAGAACGAGTTTGCTCCACCTCCACCCTTTTGCAGTGTGGAGGGAAGAGGGCACCACCCTCTCCCAAAGGGGACATAGGGCCTACCAGGAGAGAAAGGTCCCTTGAGGAGCTGAGCCCAGGTAGGCAGCCAGTGATGTCAAGCACACTCCCGCTGCTTGCTTCTTCATGGGCACTCCCACGATCTGCTAGGAATGTCTTTGCAAGGATCTCAAAGGGAAGGGGAGATACATGGCCCTGTCTCTGGAACTTCAGTCCTCTGAGCAGATCTGGAGGTCTTGAGTTGTATAAGCAAACCTGTTCCTTCCAAATAGAGGCTTGCAAACACACCCCCGGTGGTTGCCTCTTCTTCCCCGAAGAAGTCTTTCTTTCCCCACATGCTGCGAACTCCCTGTCCCAACCTCCAAGAATAGCGCTTCTTGCCATTCCTTTCTTAGAGGCAGTTATCTCTGAGCCTGGGGCCGTAGGGAGTAGCCCCACACTCACAGGGAAAGGCAAAGACTCCTCCATACATCTCCTCTATCCCCTTTGCTCCGGAGGAGAGCTCTAGTGAGCCTATGTCTTTCAGGAAAATTCTTGGCTTGGACAGGATCTCACCCTGTTTGTGAACCTGCATACCCAACCAGGGGCCACAGAGCACCTGTTTCAGTAAAGTGGGCCCTGAAAGGGTGCAGCCTAGCAAGAGCTTGAAAATCCATTCAATTGCTGTTTTTGTACCTCTGACAGAGCGAGCTTGGGCTCCACCCTTTGGCAGTGAGGAGAAAAGAGGCATGACACCCTCCCCAAGGGGACATGGGGCCTATTTCGAGAGGAAGCTGCAACTCGAGAAAATCCAGGAGGTTCTCCCCTCCAGGCGAGATGAGGCCCATTTCCGCTGAGGCTTCTCGAGGCTAATCACAACTAACCTCTGGAACTTCGAAAGGGTCCTTCACACCCTTGCTGCAAGTCAAGAAGTTCTCCGACATACCCATCTCCACTCGAGAGGAAGGACGAGGGTCCCACCCACATCCAGCGGAGCCCCGTTTCCGCCTCGTAGCTCGAGAAGAGGGATCCTTTCCCTTCATCGTCGGGAAAGAATTCCCGGGCTTCCCGTCGCATCTCAAGAGGAGGCACTCTCCACAGGAAAGGCGAGAGGAACTCCAGGGACTTGCCAGCATTCCAAGAGTCCCCCAGATGTCTCCGTCCATTCCAGAAGAACCTGCTTTCCCTTCACTGCCTCGACGTTCATGCCGAGGATAGACTCACACCACCGTGACATGTGGGACAGCCCTGTTCGAAAGCCTCGTGGGAAAGCCTCGATGCAAAGCGACTGATCCCTTGAACCACATGGTGGCAAGCGTGACACTGCTGCTACAGCTTGTGAGGAAATCGCAGGTGCATGCCCCCACACGAGATGAGGACTGACTCCCCTGGTGAGACTCCAGAAGTATGGAAAGATTCATGTCAGCACTGGAGAGGCATCCTCAGGGTCTGGCCCCGACTCCACACAAGGTCTTAGGCACCGGCATCGATGGGAGAGGAATCCCTATAGGCCCCATGGTAACTCGCATGGGGACTGGCCTTTCCTGAGGCCACCAGAGCGAGTCCCTGAGGTCCCGTCGTAACTCGAGAGCACCTACCACAACTCGGTAAAATCCAGGAGGTTCTCCCCTCCAGGCGAGATGAGGCCCATTTCCGCTGAGGTGTCTCGAGGCTAATCACACCTAACCTGTGGAACTTCCAAAGGGTCCTTCACACCCTTGCTGCAACTCAAGAAGTTCCCCGACAAACCCGTCTTCACTCGAGAGGAAGCACGGGGGTCCCGCCCACATCCAGAGGAGCCCCATTTCCGCCTCGTAGTTCGAAATGAGGGATCCTTTCCCTGCTTCATCGGGAAAGGATTCCCGCCGTTCCCGCCGCATCTCAAGAGGAGGCGCTCTCACACAGGAAAGGCGAGAGGAACTCCAGGGTCGTGCCAACATTCCAAGAGTCCCCAGATGTCTCAGTCCATTACAGGGAAACCTGTTTTCCCTGCACTGCCTCGACATTCACGCGGAGGATTGACTCACACTACGGTGGCACGTGGGACACCCCTGTTGGAAAGCCTCGTGGGAAAGCCTCGAGGGAAAGCCACAGATCCTTTGATCCATGCGAATGGAAGCGTTACAACTGCTGCTACCTCTCGGAAGGAAAGCGCACGTGCATGACCCCACTCGAGCCGAGGACTGACTCCCCAGGGGCAGACTCCAGAAGTACCCCTAGATGCATGTCAGCACTGGAGAGGAATCCTCAGGTTCTGGCACCATCTCCAATAAAGGTCTTAGGCCCTGGCATCGACGGGAGAGGAATCCTGAGAGGACCCCTAGCAACTCGCATGGCGACTGGCCTTTCTTGAGGCAACCAGAGCGGGTCCCTGAGGTCCCTGTCGTAACTCGATAGCACCTGCCACAACTCGAGAATATCCAGGAGGTTCTCCTCTTCAGGCGAGATGAGGCCCATTTCCGCTAAGGCGTCTTGAGGCTAAACACACCTAACCTCTGGAACTTCCAAAGGGTCCTTCCCACACTTGCTGCAACTCAAGAAGTTCCCCGACATACCCGTCTCCACTCGAGAGGAAGCACGAGAGTCCCGCCCACATCCAGAGGAGCCTGGCTTCCACCTCGTAGCTCTAGATGACGGATTCTTTTCCAGCTTCGTCTGGAAAGCAATTCCCGGCTTTCCCGTCGCAACTCAAGAGGAGGCTCTCTCAACAGGAAAGCGAGAGAAACCCCAGTGTCGTGCCACAATTCCAAGGGACCCCCAGATGTCAGTCCATTCCAGAGGAACTTGCTTTCCCTGCATTGCCTCTACTTTCACGCCGAGGATCCACTCACTACACCATGGAACGTGGGTCAGCCCTGTGGGAAAGCCTCGTCGGAAAGCCTCGAGGGAAAGACACAGATCCCTTGATCCACGCCAAGGGAAGCGTGACACTGCTGCTACAGCTCGGGAGGAAAGCGCACGTGCATGCCACCACTGGAGACGAGGACTGACTTCCCTGGGGAGACTCCAGAAGTCCTCCAAGATCCTTGTCAGCACTGGAGAGGAATCCTGAGGTTCCGGCACCATCTCCACACAATGTCTTAGGCCCTGGCATCGACGGGAGAGGAATCCTGAGAGGCCACCGAGCAATTCGCATGGGGACTGGTCTTTCCTGAGGTCACCAGAGCAGGTCCCTGAGGTCCCGGTCATAAGTTGTGAGCACCTGACTCTGGAGAAAATCCAGGAGGTTCTCCCCTCCAGGCGAGATAAGGTCCATTTCCGCTGAGGCGTCTTGGGGCTAATCACACCTAACATCTGTAACTTCCAAAGCGTCCTTCACACCCTCGCTGCAACCCCAGAAGTTCCCCGACATACCCGTCTCCACTCGAGAGGAAGCACAGGAGTCCTCCCCACATCCAGATGAGCCCCGTTTCCGCCTCATAGCTCGAGAGGTGGGATGCTATTCGCTGCATGGCTGGGAAAGAATTCCCGGCGTTCCCGTCGCATCTCAAGAGGAGGCGCTCTCCACAGGAAAGGCGAGAGGAAATCCAGGTTCGTGCCACCATTCCCAGAGTCAGCCAGATGTCTCTGTCCATTCCAGGGAAACCTGTTTTCCCTTCAATGCCTCGACTTTCAAGCCGAGGATCGACTCACACCACGGTGGCACGTGGGACAGCACTGTGGGAAAGGCCCGTGGGAAAGCCTCGTGGGAAAGGCTCGTGGGAAAGACTCTAGGGAAAGGCACTGATCCCTTGATCCACGCGAAGGGAAGCGTATCACTGCTGCTAGAGCTCGGGAGGAAAGCGCACGTGCATGCCCCCACTCGAGACGAGTACTGACTCCCCTGGGGAGACTCCAGAAGTACCCCAAGATCCATGTCAGCACTGGAGAGGAATCCTCAGGTTCCGGCACCGACTCCACACAACGACTTAGGCCCCGGCTTCGACGGGAGAGGAATCCCGAGAGGCCCCCAAGCAACTTGCATGGGGACTGGCCTTTCCTGAGGCCACCAGAGCGGATCACTGAGGTCCCCGTCGTAAGTCGAGAGCACCTGCCGAAACTCGATAAAATCCAGGATATTCTCCCTCCAGGTGAGATGAAGCCCATTTCCGCTGAGGCGTCTCGAAGCTAATCACACCTAACCTCTGGAACTTCCAAAGGGTCTTTCACACCCTTGCTGCAACTCAAGAAGTTCCCCGACATACCCGTCTCCACTCGAGAGGAAGCACGAGAGACCCGCCCACATCCAGAGGAGCCCCTTTTCTCCCTCATAGCTCGAGACGAGGTATCCTTTCACTGTGTGTCGGGAAAGAATTCCTGGGGTTCCCGTCGCATCTCCAGAGGAGGCGCTCTCCACAGGAAAGGCGACAGGAACTCCAGGGTCCGTGCCACCATTCCCAGAGTCCCCCAGATATCTCAGTCCATTCCAGGGAAACCTGTTTTCCCTGCACTGCCTCGACTTTCAAGCCGAGGATCGACTCACACCACGGTGGCACGTGGGACAGCCCTGTGGGAAAGCCTCGTGGGAAAACCTCGTGGGAAATCCTCGAGGGAAAGCCACAGATCCCTTGATCCACGCCAAGGGAAGCGTGACACTGCTGCTACAGCTCGGGAGGAAAGCGCACGTGCATGCCACCACTGGAGACGAGGACTGACTTCCCTGGGGAGACTCCAGAAGTCCCTCAAGATCCTTGTCAGCACTGGAGAGGAATCCTGAGTTTCCGGCACCATCTCCACACAATGTCTTAGGCCCTGGCATCGACAGGAGAGGAATCCTGAGAGGCCCCCGAGCAATTCGCATGGGGACTGGTCTTTCCTGAGGTCACCAGAGCAGGTCCCTGAGGTCCCGGTCGTAAGTTGTGAGCACCTGACTCTGGAGAAAATCCAGGAGGTTCTCCCCTCCAGGCGAGATGAGGCCCATTTCCGCTGAGGCGTTTTGGGGCTAATCACACCTAACATCTGGAACTTCCAAAGCGTTCTTCACACCCTCGCTGCAACTCAAGAAGTTCCCCGTCATACCCGTCTCCACTCGAGAGGAAGCACGAGGGTCCCGCCCACATCCAGAGGAGACGCCGTTTTGGTATCGAAGCTCGACATGAGGGATCCTTTCCCTGCTTGGTCAGGAAATAATACCCGCCATTCCGCTCGCATTTCTAGGGGAAGCGCTCTCCACAGGAAAGGCGAGAGGAACTCCAGGGTCATGCCACCATTCACAGAGTCGCCCAGATGTCTCAGTCCATTCCAGAGGAAACTGTTTTTCCTGCACTGAGTCGAATTTCACGGCGAGGATCGACTCACACCACGGTGGCACGTGGGATAGCCCTGTCGGAAAGCCTCGTGGGAAATCCTCTTGGGAAAGCCTCGAGGGAAAGCCACAGATCAGTTGATCCACGCGAAGGGAAGCGTGACACTGCTGCTACATCTCGGGAGGAAAACGCACGTGCATGCCCCCACTCGAGACAAGGACTCACTCCCCCTGGGGAGACTCCAGAAGTACCCCAAGATCCATGTCAGCACTGGAGAGGAATCCTCAGGTTCTGGCACCATCTCCAATAAAGGTTCTTAGGCCCTGGCATCGACGGGAGAGGAATCCTGAGAGGACCCCTAGCAACTCGCATGGCGACTGGCCTTTCTTGAGGCAACCAGAGCGGGTCCCTGAGGTCCCTGTCGTAACTCGATAGCACCTGCCACAACTCGAGAAAATCCAGGAGGTTCTCCTCTTCAGGCGAGATGAGGCCCATTTCCGCTAAGGCGTCTTGAGGCTAAACACACCTAACCTCTGGAACTTCCAAAGGGTCCTTCCCACACTTGCTGCAACTCAAGAAGTTCCCCGACATACCCGTCTCCACTCGAGAGGAAGCACGAGAGTCCCGCCCACATCCAGAGGAGCCTGGCTTCCACCTCGTAGCTCTAGATGACGGATTCTTTTCCAGCTTCGTCTGGAAAGAATTCCCGGCTTTCCCGTCGCAACTCAAGAGGAGGCGCTCTCAACAGGAAAAGCGAGAGAAACCCCAGTGTCGTGCCACAATTCCAAGGGACCCCCAGATGTCAGTCCATTCCAGAGGAACTTGCTTTCCCTGCACTGCCTCTACTTTCACGCCGAGGATCCACTCACTACACCATGGAACGTGGGTCAGCCCTGTGGGAAAGCCTCGTCGGAAAGCCTCGAGGGAAAGACACAGATCCCTTGATCCACGCCAAGGGAAGCGTGACACTGCTGCTACAGCTCGGGAGGAAAGCGCACGTGCATGCCACCACTGGAGACGAGGACTGACTTCCCTGGGGAGACTCCAGAAGTCCCTCAAGATCCTTGTCAGCACTGGAGAGGAATCCTGAGGTTCCGGCACCATCTCCACACAATGTCTTAGGCCCTGGCATCGACGGGAGAGGAATCCTGAGAGGCCCCCGAGCAATTCGCATGGGGACTGGTCTTTCCTGAGGTCACCAGAGCAGGTCCCTGAGGTCCGGTCGTAAGTTGTGAGCACCTGACTCTGGAGAAAATCCAGGAGGTTCTCCCCTCCAGGCGAGATGAGGCCCATTTCCGCTAAGGCGTCTTGGGGCTAATCACACCTAACATCTGTAACTTCCAAAGCATCCTTCACACCCTCGCTGCAACCCCAGAAGTTCCCCGACATACCCGTCTCCACTCGAGAGGAAGCACAAGAGTCCTGCCCACATCCAGATGAGCCCCGTTTCCGCCTCAAAGCTCGAGAGGTGGGATGCTTTCGCTGCGTGGCTGGGAAAGAATTCCCGGCGTTCCCGTCGCATCTCAAGATGAGGCGCTCTCCACAGGAAAGGCGAGAGGAAATCCAGGTTCGTGCCACCATTCCCAGAGTCAGCCAGATGTCTCTGTCCATTCCAGGGAAACCTGTTTTCCCTTCAATGCCTCGACTTTCAAGCCGAGGATCGACTCACACCACGGTGGCACGTGGGACAGCACTGTGGGAAAGGCCCGTGGGAAAGCCTCGTGGGAAAGGCTCGTGGGAAAGCCTCTAGGGAAAGGCACTGATCCCTTGATCCACGTGAAGGGAAGCGTATCACTGCTGCTAGAGCTCGGGAGGAAAGCGCACGTGCATGCCCCCACTCGAGACGAGTACTGACTCCCCTGGGGAGACTCCAGAAGTACCCCAAGATCCATGTCAGCACTGGAGAGGAATCCTCAGGTTCCGGCACCGACTCCACACAACGACTTAGGCCCCGGCTTCGACGGGAGAGGAATCCCGAGAGGCCCCGAGCAACTTGCATGGGGACTGGCCTTTCCTGAGGCCACCAGAGCGGATCACTGAGGTCCCCATCGTAAGTCGAGAGCACCTGCCGAAACTCGATAAAATCCAGGATATTCTCCCCTCCAGGTGAGATGAAGCCCATTTCCGCTGAGGCGTCTCGAAGCTAATCACACCTAACCTCTGGAACTTCCAAAGGGTCTTTCACACCCTTGCTGCAACTCAAGAAGTTCCCCGACATACCCGTCTCCACTCGAGAGGAAGCATGAGAGACCGCCCACATCCAGAGGAGCCCCTTTTCTCCCTCATAGCTCGAGATGAGGTATCCTTTCACTGTGTGTCGGGAAAGAATTCCTGGGGTTCCCGTCGCATCTCCAGAGGAGGCACTCTCCACAGGAAAGGCGACAGGAACTCCAGGGTCGTGCCACCATTCCCAGAGTCCCCCAGATATCTCAGTCCATTCCAGGGAAACCTGTTTTCCCTGCACTGCCTCGACTTTCAAGCCGAGGATCGACTCACACCACGGTGGCACGTGGGACAGCCCTGTTGGAAAGCCTCGTGGGAAAACCTCGTGGAAATCCTCGAGGGAAAGCCACAGATCCCTTGATCCACGCCAAGGGAAGCTTGACACTGCTGCTACAGCTCGGGAGGAAAGCGCACGTGCATGCCACCACTGGAGACGAGGACTGACTTCCCTGGGGAGACTCCAGAAGTCCCTCAAGATCCTTGTCAGCAATGGAGAGGAATCCTGAGGTTCCGGCACCATCTCCACACAATGTCTTAGGCCCTGGCATCGACGGGAGAGGAATCCTGAGAGGCCCCCGAGCAATTCGCATGGGGACTGGTCTTTCCTGAGGTCACCAGAGCAGGTCCCTGAGGTCCCGGTCGTAAGTTGTGAGCACCTGACTCTGGAGAAAATCCAGGAGGTTCTCCCCTCCAGGCGAGATGAGGCCCATTTCCGCTGAGGCGTCTTGGGGCTAATCACACCTAACATCTGGAACTTCCAAAGCGTTCTTCACACCCTCGCTGCAACTCAAGAAGTTCCCCGACATACCCGTCTCCACTCGAGAGGAAGCACGAGGGTCCCGCCCACATCCAGAGGAGACGCCGTTTTGGTATCGAAGCTCGACATGAGGGATCCTTTCCCTGCTTGGTCAGGAAATAATACTCGCCATTCCGCTCGCATTTCAAGGGGAAGCGCTCTCCACAGGAAAGGCGAGAGGAACTCCCAGGGTCGTGCCACCATTCACAGAGTCGCCCAGATGTCTCAGTCCATTCCAGAGGAAACTGTTTTTCCTGCACTGCCTCGAATTTCACGGCGAGGATCGACTCACACCACGGTGGCACGTGGGATAGCCCTGTCGGAAAGCCTCGTGGGAAATCCTCTTGGGAAAGCCTCGAGGGAAAGCCACAGATCAGTTGATCCACGCGAAGGGAAGCGTGACACTGCTGCTACATCTCGGGAGGAAAGCGCACGTGCATGCCCCCACTCGAGACAAGGACTCACTCCCCTGGGGAGACTCCAGAAGTACCCCAAGATCCATGACAGCACTGGAGAGGAATCCTCAGGTTCTGGCACCATCTCCACACAAGGTCTTAGGCCTCCGGCATCGACGGGAGAGGAATCCCGAGAGGCCCCGAGCAATTTGCATGGGGACTCGTCTTTCCTGAGGCCAGCAGAGCAGGTCCCTGAGGTCCCGGTCGAAAGTTGTGAGCACCTGCCTCAACTGGAGAAAATCCAGGTGGTTCTTCCCTCCAGGCGAGATGAGGCCCATTTCCGCTTAGCCATATCCAGGCTAATCACACCTAACCTGTGGAACTTCCAAAGGGTCCTTCACACCCTTGCTGCAACTCAAGAAACTCCCCGACATACCCGTCTCCAGAGGAGAGGAAGCACGAGAGTACCGCCCACATACAGAGGAGGCCCGATTCCGCCTCCTAGTTCGAGAGGAGGGATCCTTTCCTGCGTGGTCGGGAAAGAATTCCCGGCGTTCCCATCGCATCTCAAGAGGAGGCACTCTCCACAGGAAAGGCGAGAGGAAATCCAGGTTCGTGCCACCATTCCCAGAGTCACCCAGATGTCTCTGTCCATTCCAGGGAAACCTGTTTTCCCTGCAATGCCTCGACTTTCAAGACGAAGATCGACTCACACCACGGTGGCACGTGGAACAGCCCTGTGGGAAAGGCTCGTGGGAAAGCCTCGTGGGAAAGGCTTGTGGGAAAGCCTCGAGGGAAAGCCACTGATCCCTTGATCCACGTGAAGTGAAGCGTGACACTGCTGCTACAGCTCGGGAGGAAAACGCACGTGCATGCCCCCTCTCGAGACGAGGACTGACTCCCCTGGGGAGACTCCAGAAGTACCCCAAGACCCATGTCAGCACTGGAGAGGAACACTCAGGTTCCGGCACCGACTCCACACAAGGTCTTAGGCCCAGGCTTCGACGGGAGAGGAATACCTAGAGGCCCCCGAGCAACTCGCATGGGGACTGGACCTTTCCTGAGGCCACCAGAGCGGGTCCATGAGGTGCCCGTCGTAAGTCGAGAGGACCTGCCGCAACTCGAGAAAATCCACGAGGTTCTCCCTTCCAGGCGAGATGAGGCCCATTTCCGCAGAGGCGTCTCGCGGCTAATCACACCTATCCTCTGGAACTTCCAAAGGGTCTTTCACACCCTTGCTGCAACTCAAGAAGTTCCCCGACATACCCGTCGCCACTCGAGAGGAAGCACGAGAGT
Source organism: Capra hircus (assembly GCF_001704415.2). NCBI lineage: Eukaryota > Metazoa > Chordata > Mammalia > Artiodactyla > Bovidae > Capra > Capra hircus. Next base: position 4,734 of record NW_017207161.1, on the reverse strand, counting down.
CCTGCGCACATCCAGAGGAGCCCCGTTTCCTCCTCATAGCTCGAGAGGAGGGATCTTTCCCTGCGTGGTCGGGAAAGAATTCCCGGCGTTCCCGTCGCATCTCAAGAGGAGGCGCTCTCCACAGGAAAGGCGAGAGGAACTCCAGGGTCGTGCCACCATTCCCAGAGTCCCCCAGATGTCTCAGTCTATTCCAGGGAAACCTGTATTCCCTGCACTGACTCGACTTTCAAGCCGAGGATCGACTCACAGCACGGTGGCACGTGGGACAGCCCTGTGGGAAAGCCTCGTGGGAAAGCCTCGTGGGAAAGGCTCGAGGGAAAGCCACAGATCCCTTGATCCACGCGAAGGGAAGCGTGACTCTACTGCTACAGCTTGGGAGGAAAGGGCACGTGCATGCCCCCACTCGGGACGAGGACTGACTCCCCTGGGGAGACTCCAGAAGGACCCCAGGATCCATGTCAGCACTGGAGAGGAATCCTCAGGTTCCGGCACCGACTCCACACAAGGTCTTAGGCCCCGGTATCGAAGGGAGTGGAATCCCGAGAGGCCCCGAGCAACTCGCTTGGGGACTGGCCTTTCCTGAGGCCACCAGAGCGGGTCCCTGAGGTCCCCATCATAAGTCGAGAGCACCTGCCGCAACTCGAGAAAATCCAGGAGGTTCTCCCCTCCAGGCGAGATGAGGCCCATTTCCGCAGAGGCGACTCGAGGCTAATCACACCTAAACTCTGGACATTCCAAAGGGCCCTTCACACCCTTGCTGCAACTCAAGAAGTTCCCCGACATACCCGTCTCCACTCAAGAGGAAGCACGAGAGTCCCGCCCACATCCACAGGAGCCCTGTTTCCGCCTCCTACCCAACAGGAGGGATCCTTTCCCTGCGTGTTCGGAAAAGAATTCCCGGCGTTCCCGTCACATCTCAAGAGGGGGCGCTCTCCACAGGAAAGGCGAGAGGAACTCCAGTGTCGTGCCACCAATTCCTAGTGTCCCTCAGATGTCTCAGTCCACTCCAGGGAAGCCTGTTTCCCCGGCACTGCCTCGACTTTCAAACCCAGGATCGACTGACACCACGGTGGCACGTGGGACATCACTGTGGGAAAGCCTCGTGGGATAGCCTGGTGGGAAAAGGGTCGTGGGAAAGCGTCGTGGGAAGCCTAGAGGGAAAGCCACAGATCCCTTGATCCTCGCGAAGGGAAGCTCAACACTGCTGCTACAGCTCGGAGGAAAGCGCACGTGCATGCCCCCACTCGAGACGAGGACTGACTCCCCTGGGGAGACTCCAGAAGTACCCCAAGATACATGTCAGCAATGGAGAGGAATCCTCAGGTTTTGGCACAGACTCCACACAAGATCTTAGGCCCTGGCATCGTCGGGAGAGGAATCCCGAGAGGCCCCATGTGCAACTCGCATGGGGACTGGCCTTTCGTGAGGCCACAAGAGTGGGTCCCTGATGTCTCCGTCGTAAGTCGAGAGTACCTGCTGCAACTCGAGAAAATCCAGGAGGTTCTCCTCTCCTCATCAGATGAGGCCCATTTCCGCTGAGGGGTCTCGAGGCTAATCACACCTAACCTCTGGAACTTCCAAAGGGTCCTTCACACCCATGCTGCAACTCAAGAAGCTCCACAACATACCAGTCTCAACTGGAGAGGAAGCACGAGAGTCCAGCCCACATCCAGAGGAGCCCCGTTTCCGAATCCCAGCTCGAGAGGAGGGTATCCTTTCATGCGTGTGCGGGAAAGAATTCCCGGCATTCCCGGCATATCTCAAGAGGAGCCGCTCTCCACAGGAAAGGGGAGAGGAACTCCAGCGTCGTGCCACCATTCCCAGAGTCCTCCAGATGTCTCAGTCCATTCCAGGGAAACCTGTTTTCCTGCACTGCCTTGACTTTCAAGCCGAGGATCGACTCACACCAGGGTGGCACGTGGGACAGCCCTGTGGGAAAGCCTCGTGGGAAAGCGTCGTGGGAAAGCCTCATGGGAAAGCCTCGAGGGAAAGCCACAGATGCTTTGATCCACGCAAAGGGAAGTGTGACACTGCTGCTACAGCTCCGGAGGAAAGCGCACGTGCATGACCCCACTGGAGACGAGGACTGACTCCCCTGGGGAGACTCCAGAAGTATCCCAACATCCATGTCAGCACTGCAGAGGAATCCTCAGGTCCCGGCTCCGATACCACACAAGGACTTAGGCCCCGGCATCGACGGGCGAGAAATCCCGAGATGCCCCGGAGCAACTCCCATGGGGACTGGCCTTTCCTGGTGTCCACCAGAGCGGGTCCCTGAGGTCCCCGTCATAAGTCGAGAGCACCTGCCGCAACTCGAGAAAATCCAGGAGGTTCTCCCCTCCAGGCGAGATGAGGCCCATTTCCGCAGAGGCGACTCGAGGCTAATCACACCTAAACTCTGGACATTCCAAAGGGCCTTCACACCCTTGCTGCAACTCAAGAAGTTCCCGACATACCCGTCTCCACTCAAGAGGAAGCACGAGAGTCCCGCCCACATCCACAGGAGCCCTGTTTCCGCCTCCTAGCCCACAGGAGGGATCCTTTCCCTGCGTGGTTCGGAAAAGAATTCCCGGCGTTCCCGTCACATCTCAAGAGGGGGCGCTCTCCACAGGAAAGGCGAGAGGAACTCCAGTGTCGTGCCACAATTCCTAGTGTCCCTCAGATGTCTCAGTCCACTCCAGGGAAGCCTGTTTCCCCGACTGCCTCGACTTTCAAACCCAGGATCGACTGACACCACGGTGGCACGTGGGACATCACTGTGGGAAAGCCTCGTGGGATAGCCTGGTGGGAAAAGGGTCGTGGGAAAGCGTCGTGGGAAAGCCTAGAGGGAAAGCCACAGATCCCTTGATCCTCGCGAAAGGGAAGCTCAACACTGCTGCTACAGCTCGGAGGAAAGCGCACGTGCATGCCCCCACTCGAGACGAGGACTGACTCCCCTGGGGAGACTCCAGAAGTACCCAAGATACATGTCAGCAATGGAGAGGAATCCTCAGGTTTTGGCACAGACTCCACACAAGATCTTAGGCCCTGGCATCGTCGGGAGAGGAATCCCGAGAGGCCCATGTGCAACTCGCATGGGGACTGGCCTTTCGTGAGGCCACAAGAGTGGGTCCCTGATGTCTCCGTCGTAAGTCGAGAGTACCTGCTGCAACTCGAGAAAATCCAGGAGGTTCTCCCTCTCCTCATCAGATGAGGCCCATTTCCGCTGAGGGTCTCGAGGCTAATCACACCTAACCTCTGGAACTTCCAAAGGGTCCTTCACACCCATGCTGCAACTCAAGAAGCCTCCACAACATACCAGTCTCAACTGGAGAGGAAGCACGAGAGTCCAGCCCACATCCAGAGGAGCCCCGTTTCCGATCCCCAGCTCGAGAGGAGGTATCCTTTCCATGCGTGTGCGGGAAAGAATTCCCGGCATTCCCTCGGCATTCTCAAGAGGAGGCCGCTCTCCACAGGAAAGGCGGAGAGGAACTCCAGCGTCGTGCCACCATTCCCAGAGTCCTCCCAGATGTCTCAGTCCATTCCAGGGAAACCTGTTTTCCTGCACTGCCTTGACTTTCAAGCCGAGGATCGACTCACACCAGGGTGGCACGTGGGACAGCCCTGTGGGAAAGCCTCGTGGGAAAGCGTCGTGGGAAAGCCTCATGGAAAGCCTCGAGGGAAGGCCACAGATCTTTGATCCACGCAAAGGGAAGTGTGACACTGCTGCTACAGCTCCGGAGGAAAGCGCACGTGCATGCCCCCACTGGAGACGAGGACTGACTCCCCTGGGGAGACTCCAGAAGTATCCCAACATCCATGTCAGCACTGCAGAGGAATCCTCAGGTCCCGGCTCCGATCCACACAAGGACTTAGGCCCCGGCATCGACGGCGAGAAATCCCGAGAGGCCCGGAGCAACTCGCATGGGGACTGGCCTTTCCTGAGGCCACCAGAGCGGGTCCCTGAGGTCCCCGTCATAAGTCGAGAGCACCTGCCGCAACTCGAGAAAATCCAGGAGTTTCTCCCTCCAGGCGAGCCGAGGCCCATTTCCGCTGAGGTATCTCGAGGCTAATCACACTAACTTCTGGAACTTCCAAAGGGTCCTTCACACCCTTGCTGCAACTCAAGAAGTTCCCCACATACCCGTCTCGACTCGAGAGGAAGCACGAGAGTCCCGCCCACATCCAGAGGAGCCCGTTTCTGCCTCATAGCTCGAGAGGAGATCCTTTCCCTGGTGGTCGGGAAAGAATTCCCGGCGTTCCTACCGCATCTCAAGAGGAGACGCTCTCCACAGGAAAAGGCAAGAGGAACTCCAGGGTCGTGCCACCATTCCCAGAGTCCCCCAGATGTCTCAGTCCATTCCAGGGAAACCTGTTTTCCCTGAACTGCCTCGACTTTCAAGCCGAGGATCGACTCACACCACGTGGCACGTGGACAGCCCTGTGGGAAAGCGTCGTGGGAAAGCCTCGAGGAAAGCCACAGGTCCCTTGATCCACGCGAAGGGAAGCATGACACTGCTGCTACAGCTCGGAGGAAAGCCCACGTGCATGCCCCCACTCGAGACGAGGACTGATTCCCCTGGGGAGACTCCAGATGTACCCCAATATCCATGTCAGCACTGGAGAGGAATCCTCAGGTTCCGGCACCGACTCCACACAAGGTCTTGGGCCCTGGCATCGATGGGAGAGGAATGCTTAGATTAGAGGCCCCGGCAATCCGCATGGGGACTGGCCTTCTGAGGCCACCAAGAGCGG
>NW_017207160.1:0-4548 GCF_001704415.2 Capra hircus | reverse complement strand
GAGTGGAGACGGGTGTCGGGGAACTTCTTGAGTTGCAGCAAGGGGTGTGAAGGGTCCTTTGGAAGTTCAAAGGTTAGGTGTGATTAGCCTCGAGACGCTCAGCGAAATGCCTCAAGGGGAGAACCTCCTGGATGTACTCAAGTTGCGGCAGGTGCTCTCGACTTACGACGGGGACTTCAGGGACCCACTCTGGTGGCCTCAGGAAAGGCCAGTCCCCATGCGAGTTGCTCGGGTCCTCTCGGGATTCTTCTCCCGTCGATGCCGGGGCCTAAAACCTTGTGTGGAGACGGTGCCGGAACCTGCGGATTCCTCTCCAGTGCTGACATGGACCTTGGGGTACTTCTGGAGTCTCCCCAGGGAGTCAGTCCTCGTCTCGAGGGGGGGATGCACGTGCGCTTTCCTCCCGAGCAGCAGTGTCGCGCTTCCCTTCACGTGGATCAAGGGATCTGTGGCTTTCCCTCGAGGCTTTCCCACGAGTCTTTCCACGAGGCTTTCCCAAAGGGCTGTCCCACGTGCCACCGTGGTGTGAGTCGATCCACGGCTTGAACGTCGAGGTAGTGCAGGGAAAACAGATTTCCCTGGAATGGACTGAGACATCTGTGGAACTCTGGGAATGGTGGCACGACCCTGGAGTTCCTCTCGCCTTTTCTGTGGAGAGCGGCCTCTTCTTGGGATGCGACGGGAATACCGGGAATTTTTTCCCTACCACGCAGGGACAGGATCCCTCCTCTCGAGCTCTGAGGCGGAAACGGGGGCACCTCTGGATATGGCAGAACTCTAGTGCTTCCTCTCGAGTGGAGACGGGTATGTCGGGGAACTTCTTGAGTTGCAGCAAGGGTGTGAAGGACCCTTTGGAAGTTCCAGAGGTTAGGTGTGATTAGCATCGAGACGCCTTAGCGGAAATGGGCCTCATCTCGCCTGCAGGGGAGAACCTCCTGGATTTTCTCGAGTTGTGGCAGGTGCTCTCGACTTACGACGGGGACCTCAGGGACCCGCTCTCGTGGCCTCAGTAAAGGCAAGTCCCCATGCGAGTTGCACGGGGGCCACTCGGGATTCCTCTCCCGACGATGCGGGGACTAAGACCTTGTGTGGAGTCGGTGCCGGAACCTGAGGTTTCCTCTTCAGTGCTGACATGGATCTTGGGGTACTTCTGGAGTCTCCCCAGGGCAGTCAGTCCTCTACTCGAGTGGGGGCATGCACACGTGCGCTTTCCTCCCGAGCTGTAGCAGCAGTGTCACGCTTCCCTTCGCGTGGATCAACGGATCTGTGGCTTTCCCTCGAGGGTTTCCCAAGAGGCTTTCCCACGAGGCTTTCCCACAGGGCTGTCCCATGTGCCACCATGGTGTGAGTCGATCCTCAGCTTGAAAGTTGAGGCAGTGCAGGGAAAACAGGTTTCCCTGGAATGGACTGAGACATCCAGGGGACTCAGGGAATGGTGGCACGACCCTCGAGTTCCTCTCGCCTTTCCTGTGGAGAGCGCCTCCTCTTGAGATGCGACGGGAACGCCGGAATTCTTTCCCGACCACGCAGGGAAAGGATCCCTCCTCTCGAGCTAGCAGGCGGAAACGGGGCGACTCTGGATATGGGCGGGACTCTCGGATTCCTCTTGAGTGGAGGCGGGTATGTCGGGGAACATCTTGAGTTGCAGCAAGGGTGTGAAGGACCCTTTGGAAGTTCCAGAGTTAAAGTGTGATTACCCCCAGTTTGTCTCAACGGAAATGGGCCTCATCTCTCCTGGAGGGGAGAACCTCCTGGATTTTCTCGAGTTGCAGCAGGTGCTCTCGACTTATGACGGGGACCTCAGTGATCCGCTCTGGTGGCCTCAGGAAAGGCCAGTCCCCATGCGAGTTGCTCGGGGGCCTCTCGGGATTCCTCTCCCGTCGATGCCGGGGCCTAAGATCTTGTGTGGAGTCGGTGCCGGAACCTGAGGATTCCTCTCCAGTGCTGACATGGATCTTGGGGTACTTCTGGAGTCTCCCCAGGGGAGTCAGTCCTCCTCTCGAGTGGCGGCATGCACGTGCGCTTTCCTCCCTAGCTGTAGCAGCAGTGTCTTGCTTCCCTTCGCGTGGATCAAGGATCTGTGGCATTCCCTCGAGGCTTTCCCACGAGGCTTGCCCTCGAGGCTTTCCCACAGGGCTGTCCTACGTTGCACCGTGGTGTGTGTCGATCCACGGCTTGAAAGTCGAGGCAGTGCAGGGAAAACAGGTTTCCCTGGAATGGACTGAGACATCTGGGGGACTCTGGGAATGGTGGCACGACCCTGGAGTTCCTCTCGCCTTTCCTGTGGAGAGCGCCTCCTCTTGAGATGCGACGGGAACGCCGGGAATTCTTTCCGACCACGCAGGGAAAGGATCCCTCCTCTCAAGCTAGGAGGCGGAAACGGGGCTCCTCTGGATGTTGGCGGGACTCTCGTGCTTCCACTCGAGTGGAGACGGGTATGTCGGGGAACTTCTTGAGTTGCAGCAAGGGTGTGCAGGACCCTTTGTAAGTTCCAGAGGTAGGTGTGATTAGCCTCGAAACGACTCAGCGAAACAGGGCCTCATCTCGCCTGGATGGGAGAACCTCCTGGATTTTCTCGAGTTGTGGCAGGTGCTCTCGACTTACGACGGGGACCTCAGGGACCCGCTCTGGTGGCCTCAGGAAAGGCCAGTCCCATGCGAGATGCTCAGGAACCTCTCGGGATTCCTCTCCCGTCGATGCAGGGGCCTAAGATATTGTGTGGATTGGGTGCCGGAACCTGAGGATTCCTCTCCAGTGCTGACATGGATCTTGGGGGTACTTCTGGAGTCTCCCCAGGGGAGTCAGTCCTCGTCTCGAGTAGGGGCATGCACGTGCGCTTTCCTCCCGAGCTGTAGCAGCGGTGTCGCGCTTCCCTTTCCGTGGATAAAGGGATCTGTGGCTTTCCCTCGAGGCTTTCCCACGAGGCTTTCCCACAGGGCTGTCCCACGTGCCACCGTGGTGTGAGTCGATCCTCGGCTTGAAAGTGGAGGCAGTGCAGGTAAAACAAGTTTCCCTGGAATGGACTGAGTCATCTGGGGCCTCTGGGAATGGTGGCACGACCTTGGAGTTTCTCTCGCCTTTGCTGTGGAGAGATCCTCCTCTTGAGATGCGACGGGAAAGCCGGGAATTCTTTCCCGAACACGCAGTTAAAATATCCCTCCTCTCGAGCTAGGAGGCGGAAACAGGGCTCCTCTGGATGTGGGCGGGACTCTCGTGCTTCCTCTCGAGTGGAGACGGGTATGTCGCCCAACTTCTTGAGTTGCAGCAAGGGTGTGAAGGACCCTTTTGTTAGTTCCAGAGGTTAGGTGTGATTAGCCTCGAGACGCCTAAGGGAAATGGGCCTCATCTCGCCTGGAGGGGAGAACTCCTGAATTTTCTCGAGTTGTGACCGGTGCTCTCGACTTACCACGGGGACGTCAGGGACCCGACTGGGGGCCTCAGGAAAGGCCAGTCCCCATGCGAGTTGCTCGGGGCCTCTCAGGATTCCTCTCTCGTCTATGCCGGGGCCAAAGAAATTGTGTGGAGTCGTGGCGGAACCTGAGGATTTCTCTCCAGTGCTGACATGGATCTTGCGGTACTTCTGGAGTCTCCCAGGGGAGTCACTCCTCGTCTCGAGTGGGGGCTTGAACGAGCGCTTTCTTCCCGAGCTGTAGCTGCAGTGTCATGCTTCCCGTCGAGTGGATCAAGGGATCTGTGGCTTTCCCTCAAGGCTTTCCCTCGAGGCATTTACACGAGTCTTTCCCACAGAGCTGTTCCACGTGTCACCATGGTGTGAGTCGATCCTCGGCTTGAAAGTTGAGGCAGTGCAGGGAAAACAGGTTTCCCTGGAATTGACTGAGACATCTGGGGGGACTCGGGGAATTGTGGCACGACCCTGGAGTTCCTCTCGCCTTTCCTGTGGAGAGCGCCTGCTCATGAGTTGCGACGGGAACGCTGGAACGAACACGAAAGGCCCGAACACGCAGTGAAAGGATCCCTTCTCTCGAGCTAGGAGGCGGAAACGCGGCTCCTCTGGATGAGGGCGGGACTCTCGTGCTTCCTCTCGAGTGGAGACGGGTATGTCGGGGAACTTCTTGAGTTGCAGCAAGGGTGTGAAGGACCCTTTGGAAGTTCCAGAGGTTAGGTGTGATTAGCCTCAAGACGCCTCAGCGGAAATGGGCCTCATCTCGCCTGGAGGGGAGAACCTCCTGCATTTTCTCGAGTTGCGGCAGGTGCTCTCGACTTACGACGGGGAGCTCAGGGACTCGCTCTGGTGGCCTCAGAAAGGCCAGTCCCCATGCGAGTTGCTCGGGGCCTCTCGGATTCCTCTCCCGTCGATGCCGGGGCCTAAGACCTTGTATGGATTCCGGGGCCGGGAACTTAGGATTCCTCTCCAGTGCTGACATAGATCTTGGGTTCTTTTGGAGTCCCCAGGGGAGTCAGTCCTCGTCTAGAGTGGGGGCATGCACCTGCGCTTTCCTCCCGAGCTGTAGCAGCAGTGTCACGCTTTCCTTCACGTGGCTCAAGGGATCTGTGGCTTTTTGGAGGCTTTCCACGAGGCTTTCCCAC
>NW_017207159.1:0-4549 GCF_001704415.2 Capra hircus | reverse complement strand
AGCACGCAGGGAAAAAAGGATCCCTCCTCTCGAGCTAGGAGCGGAAACGGGGCGCCTCTGGGATGGGGCGGGACTCTCCGTGCTTTCCTCTCGAGTGGAGACGGGTATGTCGGGGAACTTCTTGAGTTGCACAGCAAGGGTTGAAGGACCCTTTGGAAGTTCCAGAGGTTAGTGTTAATAGCCTCGAGACGCCGCAGGAGAAATCGGCCTCATCTCGCCTGGAGGGAGAACCTCCTGGATTTTCTCGAGTTGCGGCAGTGCTCTTGACTTACGACGGGACCTCAGGGACCCGCTCTGGTTTTTCCTCAGGAAAAAGCCAGTCCCCATGCGAGTTGCTCGGGGCCTCTCGGGATTCCTCTCCCATCGATGCCAGGGCCTAAGACCTTGTTGTGGAGTCGGTGCGGAAGCTGAGGATTCCTCTCCAGTGCAGACATGGATATTGGCGTACTTCTGGAGTCTCCCCAGGGAATCAGTCCTCGTCTCGAGTGGGCATGCACATGCGCTTCTCCCGAGCTGTAGCAGCAGTGTCGCGGTTCCATTCGCGTGGATCAAGGGATCTGTGCTTTCCCTCGAGGCTTCCCAGGAGGCTTTCCCACGAGGCTTTCCCAGGAGGCTTTCCCACAGGCTGTCCCACGTGCCACCGTGGTGTGAGTCGATCCTCGGCTTGAAAGTCAAGGCAGTGTAGGAAAACAGGTTTCCCTGGAATGGACTGAGACATCTGGGGGACTCTGGGAATGGTGGCACGACCCTGGAGTTCCTCTCGCCTTTCCTGTGGAGAGCGCCTGCTCTTGAGATGCGACGGGAACGCCTGGAATTCTTTCCCGAGCACGCAGGGAAAGGATCCCTCCTATCGAGCTAGGAGATGGAAACGGGGCTCCTCTGTATGTGGGGCGGACTCTTGTGCTTCCTCTCGAGTGGAGACGGGTATGTCGGGAACTTCTTGAGTTGCAGCAAGGGTGTGAAGACCCTTTGTAAGTTCCAGAGTTTAGGTGTGATTAGCCTCGAGACGCCCTCAGCAGAAATTGGCCTCATCTCGCCTGAGGGGAGAACCTCCTGGATGTTCTCGAGTTGCGGCAGGTGCTCTCGACTTACGACGGGGACCTCAGGACCCGCTCTGGTGGCCTCAGGAAAGGCCAGTCCTCATGCGAGTTGCTCGGCGCGCCTGTCGGGATTTCCCCTCCCGTCGATGCTGGGGCCTAAGACCTTGTGTGGGGTCATTGCCGGAACTGAGGATTCCTCTCCAGTGCTGACATGAATCTTGGGATATTTCTGGAGTCTCCCCAGGGGAGTCAGTCCTCGTCTCGAGTGGGGGCATGCACGTTCGCTTTCCTCCCGAGCTGTAGCACAGTGTCGCGCTTCCATTCGCATGGATCAAGGGATCTGTAGATTTCCCTCGAGGCTTTCCAACGAGGCTTTCCCACGAGGCTTTCCCCCGAGGCTTTCCCACAGGGCTGTCCCTCGTGTCACCGTGGTGTGAGTCGATCCTCGGCTTGAAAGTCGAGGCAGTGCAGGGAAAAGAGGTTTCCCTGGAATGGACGGAGACATCTGGTGACTCTGGGAATGGTGGCAAGACCCTGGAGTTCGTCTCACCTTTCCTCTGGAGAGCGCCTCCTCTTGAGATGCCACGGAAACGCCGGGAATTCTTTCCCGACCACGCAGGGAAAGGATCCCTCCTCTCGAGGTAGGAGGCGGAAACGGGGCTACTGTCTATGTGTGTGGGACTTCGTGTTTCCTCTCGAGTGGAGACGGGTATGTCGGGAACTTCTTGAGTTGCAGCAAGGGTGTGAAGGACCCTTTGGAAATTCCAGAGGTTAGGTGTGATTAGCCTCGAGACACCTCAGCGGAAATGGGCCTCATATCGCCTGGAGGGGAGAACGTCCTGAATGTTCTCCAGTTGCAGCAGGTGCTCTCGACTTACGACGGGACCCCAGGGACCCGCTCTGGTGGCCTCAGGAAAGGCCAGTCCCTATGCGAGTTGCCAGGGGACCTCTCGGGATTCCTCTCCCGTCGAAGCTGGGCCTAAGATATTGTGTGGAGTGGGTGCCGGTACCTGAGGATTCCTCTCCAGTGCTTACGTGGATCTTGGGTACTTCTGGAGTCTCCCCATTGGAGTCAGTCCTCGACTCGAGTGGGGGCATGCACGTGCGCTTTCCTCTCGAGCTGTAGCCGCAGTGTCGCGCTTCCATTCGCGTGGATCAAGGGATCTGTGGCTTTCCCTCGAGGCTTTCCCACGATGCTTTTCCACCTTCCCAAGGCTTTCCCACAGGGCAGTCCACATGCCACCGTGGTGTGAGTCGATCCTCGGCTTGAAAGTCGACGCAGTGCAGGGAAAACAGGTTTCCCGGAATGGACGGAGACATCTGGGGACTCTGGAATGGTGGCAGGACCCTGGAGTTCCTCTCCCTTTCCTGTGGAGAGCGCCTCCTCTTGAGATGGCACCGGAACGCCGGGAATTCTTTCCAGAGCACGCAGGAAAGGATCCCTCCTCTCGAGCTAGGAGGCGGAAACGGGCTCCTCTGGATGTGGGCGGGACTCTCGTGCTTCCTCTCGAGTGGAGACGGGTATGTCGGGGAACTTCTTGAGTTGCAGCAAGGGTGTGAAGGACCCTTTGAAAGTTCCAGAGGTTAGGTGTTAATAGCCTCGAGACGCCTCAGGGGAAATGGGCCTCACCTCGCCTGGAGGGAGAACCTCCTGGATTTTCTCGAGTTGCGGCAGGTGCTCTCGACTTACGACGGGGACCTCAGGGACCCGCACTGGTTTCCTCAGGAAAGGCCAGTCCCCATGCGAGTTTCTCAGGGGCCTCTCGGGATTCCTCTCCATCGATGCCAGGCCTAAGACCTGTGTGGAGTCGGTGCCGGAACCTGAGGATTTCTCTCCAGTGCAGACATGGATATTGGCGTACTTCTGGAGTCTCCCCAGGGGAATCAGTCCTCGTCTCGAGTGGGGCATGCACGTGCGCTTTCCTCCAGAGCTGTAGCAGCAGTGTCACGCTTCCATTCGCGTGGATCTAGGGATCAGGGGCTTTCCCTGGAGGCTTCCCACGAGGCTTTCCCACGAGGCTTTCCCACAGGGCTGTCCCAGGTGCCACCGTGGAGTGAGTCGATCCTCGGCTTGACAGTCGAGGCAGTGCTGGGAAAACAGGTTTCCCTGGAATGGACTGAGACATCTGGGGGACTCTGGAATGGGGCCTGATCCTGGAGTTCTTCTCGCCTTTCCTGTGGAGAGCGCCTCCTCTTGAGATGCCACGGAACGCCAGGAATTCTTTCTCGACCACGCAGGGAAAGGATCCCTCCTCTCGAGGTAGTAGGAGGCGGAAACGGGGCCACTGTCGATGTGTGGGACTCTCGATTCCTCTCGAGTGGAGACGGGTATGTCGGGGAACTTCTTGATTTGCAGCAAGGGTGTGAAGGACCCTTTGGAAGTTCCAGAGTTTAAGTGTGATTACCCCCTAGTTGCCTCAGCGGAAATGGGCCTCATCTCGCCTGGAGGGAGAACCTCCTGGATTTTCTGGAGTTGCGGCAGGTGCTCTCGACTTATGATGGGACCTCAGGGACCCGCTCTGGTGGCCTCAGGAAAGGCCAGTCCCCATGTGCGTTGCTTGCTTGGGGCCTCTCGGGATTCCTCTCCCGACGATGCCGGGTCTAAGACCTTGTGTGGAGTCGGTGCCGGAACCTGAGGATTCCTCTCCAGTGCTGACATGGATCCTGGGGTACTTCTGGAGTCTCCCAGGGGAGTCAGTCCTCGTCTCGAGTGGGGCGTGCACGTGCGCTTTCCTCCGAGCTGTAGCAGCACTGTCACGCTTCCCTTCGCGTGGATCAAGGGATCTGTGGCTTTCCCTCGAGGTTTTTCCTTCGAGGCTTTCCCACGAGGCTTTCCACGAGGCTTTCCCACAGGGCTGTCCCACGTGCCACCGTGGTGTGAGTCGATCCTCGGCTTGAACGTCCAGGCAGTGCAGGGAAAACAGGTTTCCCTGGAATGGACTGAGACATCTGGGGACTCTGGGAATGGTGCCACGACCCTTGATTCCCTCTCGCCTTTCATGTGGAGAGCGCTGCCTCTTGAGATGCCACCGGGAACGCCAGGAATTCTTCCCGACCCTGCAGGGAAAGGATCCCTCCTCTCGAGCTAGAGGCCGGTACGGCGGCTCCTCTGGACGTGGGCGGACGCTCGTGCTTCCTCTCGAGTGGAGACGGTATTCCGGGAACTTCTTGAGTTGCAGGAAGGGTGTGAAGGACCCTTTGTAAGTTCCAGAGGTTAGGTGTGATTAGCCTTGAAACAAGCTCAGCGGAAATGGGCCTCATCTCGCCTGGAACGGAGAACATCCTGGATTTTCTCAAGTTGCGGCAGGTGCTCTGGACTTAGGACGGGGAACACAGGGACCCGCTCTGGTGGCCCCAGGAAAGGCCAGTTACCCATGCGAGTTTGCTCGGCTCTCGGATTCCTCTCCCTTCGATACCGGGCCTAAGACCTTGTGTGGAGTCGGTGCCGGAACCTGAGGATTCCTCTCCAGTGCTGAAATGGATCTTGGGGTACTTCTGGAGTCTCCCCA
>NW_017207158.1:0-4549 GCF_001704415.2 Capra hircus | reverse complement strand
CTCGGGGGCCCTCTCGGGGGTCTCTCGGGATTCCTCCCAGTCGATATCGGGGCCTAAGACCTTGTGTGGAGTCGGTGCCAGACCTGAGGTTTCCTCTCCAGTTCTGACATGGATCTTGGGGTACTTCTGGAGTCTCCCCAGTGGAGTCAGTCCTCGTCTCGAGTGGGGGGCATGCACGTGCGATTTCCTCCCGAGCTGTAGCCGCAGTGTCACCCTTTCCTTCACGTGGAACAAGGAATCTGTGGCATTCCCTCGAGGCTTTCCCACTAGGCTTTCGCACAGGGCTGTCCCACGTCCCACCGTGGTGTGAGTCTATCCTCGGCTTGAAAGTCAAAACAGTGCAGAGAAAACAGGTTTCCCTGGAATGGACTGAGACATCTGGGGAATCTGGGAATGCTGGCATGACCCCGGAGTTCCTCTCGCCTTTCCTGTGGAGAGCGCCTCCTCTTGAGTTGCGACAGGAACTCGCGGGAATTCTTTCTCGAGCACGCAGGGAAAGGATCCCTCCTCTCGAGCTAGGAGGTGGAACGGGGCTCCTCTGGATGTGGTCGGGACTCTCGTGCTTCCTCTCGAGTGGAGACGGGTATGTCAGGGAACTTCTTGAGTTGCAGTAAAGGTGTGAAGGATCATTGGAATTTCCAGAGGTCAGGTGTGATTAGCCTCAGGACGCCTCAGCGGAAATGGGCCTCATCTCGCCTGGAGGGTAGAACCTCCTGGATTTTCTCGAGTTGTGTCAGGTGCACTGGACTTACGACGGGGACCTCAGGGACGCGCCCTGGTGGCATCGGTAAAGGAAATTTCCTTGCGAGTTACTCGGGGGCCTCTCGGGATTCCTCTCCCGTCGATGCCGGGGCTAAGACCTTGTGTGGAGTCGGTGCCAGGACCTGAGGATTCCTCTCCAGTGCTGACATGGATCTTTGGGTACTTCTGGAATCTCCCCAGGAAGTCAATCCTCGTCTCGAGTTGGGGCATGCACGTGCCCTTTCCTCCCGAGCTGTAGCAGCAATGTCACGCTTCCCTTCGCATGGAACAAGGGATCTGGGGCATTCCCTCGAGGCTTTCCCAAAAGGCTTTCCCCCTGAGCTTTCCCACAGGGCTGTCCCACGTGCCACCGTGTTGTGAGTCGATCCTCGGCTTGAAAGTCGAGGCAGTGCAGGGAAAACTGGTTTCCCTGGAATGGACTGAGGCATCTGGGGACTCTGGGAATGGTGGCACGACCCTGGAGTTCCTCTCGCCTTTCCTGTGGAGAGCGCCTCCTCTTTAGATGCGACGGGAACGCCGGGAATTCTTTCCCGACCACGCATGGAAAGGATCCAACCTCTCGAGCTAGGAGGCGGAAACGGGGCTCCTCTGGATGTAGGCGGGACTCACGTGCTTCGTCTCGAGTGGAGACGGGTATGTCGGGAACTTCTTGATTTGCAGCAAGGGTGTGAAGGACCCGTTGGAAGTTCCAGAGGTTAGGTGTGATTAGCCTCGAGACGCCTCTGCGGAAATGGGCCTCATCTCACCTGAGGGGGAGAACCTCTTGGATTTTCTCGAGTTGCGGCAGGTGCTCTCGACTTACGACGGGGACCTCAGGGACCCGCTTGGTGGCCTCAGGAAAGGCCATTCCCCATGCGAGTTGCTCGGGGCCTCTCGGGATTCCTCTCCCGTCGATGCCGGGGCCTAAGACCTTGTGTGAGTCAGTGCCGGAACCTTAGGATTCCTCTCCAGTGCTGACATGGATCTTGGGTGTATTTCTGGAGTCTCCCCAGGGGAGTCAGTCCTCGTCTCGAGTGGGGGCAGGCACGTGCACGTGCTCTCGAGCTGAAGCATTAGTGTCGTGCTTCCATTCGCGTGGATCAAGGGATCTGTGGCTTTCCCTGGAGGCCTTCCCACGAGGCTTTCCCACAGGGCTGCCCCACGTGCCACTGTGGTGTGAGTCGATCCTCGGCTTGAAAGTCGAGGCAGTGCAGGGAAAACCCGGGTTCCCTGGAATGGACTGAGACATCTGGGGTACTCTGGCCAATAGTGGCATGAACCTGGAGTTCCTCTCGCTTTTCCTCTGGAGAGCACCTCCTCTTGAGGTGCGACGGGAACGCCGCGAATTTCTTTCCCCACCACGCAGGGAAAGGATCCCTCCTCTCGAGCTAGGAGGTGGAAACGGGGCTCCTCTGGATGTGGTTGGGACTCTCGTGCTTCCTCTCCAGTGGAGACGGGGTATATCAGGGAACTTCTTGAGTTGCAGCAAGGGGTGTGAAGGACCCTTTGGAAGTTCCTTAGGTAAAGTGTGATTAGCCTCGAGATACCTCAGCGGAAAATGCGGCCTCATGTCGCCTGGAGGGAGAACCTCCTGGATTTTCTCGATTTGCGGGCAGGTGCTCTCGACTTACGACGGCGTACCTCAGGGAACCGCTCTGGTGTCCTCAGGAAAGGCCCAGTCCCATGTGAGTTGCTCGGGGGCCTCTCGGATTCCTCTCACATCGATGCTAGGGCCTAAGACCTTGTGTGGAGTCGGTGCCAGAACCTGAGGATTCCTCTCCAGTTCTGACATGGATCTTGGGGTATCCTGGAGTCTCCCCAGGGGAGTCAGTCCTCGTCTCGAGTGGGGCATGCAAGTGCACTTTCCTCCCCGAGCTGTAGCAGCAGTGTAACGCTACCCTTCCGTGGAAAAAGGGATCTGTGGCATTCCCTCGAGGCTTTCCCACGAGGCTTTCCAAAGAGGCTTTCCCACGAGGCTTTCCCACAGGGCTGTCCCACATGCCACAGTGGTGTGAGTCGATGCTCGGCTTGAAAGTCGAGGCAGTGCAGGGGAAAACAGGTTTCCCTGGAATGCACTGAGACATCCAGGGGACTCAGGGAATGGTGGCACGACCCTGGAGTTCCTCTCGCCTTTCCTGTGGAGCGCGCC
Source organism: Capra hircus (assembly GCF_001704415.2). Taxonomy (NCBI): domain Eukaryota; kingdom Metazoa; phylum Chordata; class Mammalia; order Artiodactyla; family Bovidae; genus Capra; species Capra hircus. The sequence goes on along the minus strand of NW_017207158.1, from coordinate 1,659 downwards.
TCCACTTGAGATGTGACGGGAACGCCGGGAATTCTTTCCCGACCACGCAGGGGAAAGGATCCTCCTCTCGGCTAGGAGCTGGAATCGGGGCTCCTCTGGATGATGGCGGGACTCTCGTGCTTCCCTCGAGTGCAGACGGGTATGTCGGGGAACTTCTAGAGTTGCAGCAAGGGTGTGAAGGACCCTTTGGAAGTTCCAGAGGTACGGTGTGATTAGCCTCGAGATACCTGAGCGGAAACAGGTCTCAGCTCGCCTGGAGGGGAGAACCTCCTGGATTTTCTCGATTTGCGGCAGGTGCTCTCGACTTACGACGGGTACCTCAGGGAACCGCTCTGGTGGCCTCAGGAAAGGCCAGTCCCCATGCGAGTTGCTCTGGGGCCTCTCGGGATTCCTCTCCCGTTGATGCAAGGGCCTAAGACCTTGTGTGGAGTCGGTGTCGGAACCTGAGGATTCCTCTCCAGTGCTGACATGGATCTTGGGGTACTTCTGGAGTCTGCCCAGGGGTGTCAGTCCTCGTCTCGAGTGGGGCCATGCACGTGCGCTTTCCTCCCGAGTTTTAGCAGCAGTGTCACGCTTTCCTTCGCGTGGATCAAGGGATCTGTGGCTTTCCCTCGAGGCTTTCACACGAGGCTTTCCCACAGGGCTGCCCCACGTGCCACTGTGGTGTGAGTCGATCCTCGGCTTGAAAGTCGAGGCAGTGCAGGGAATACAGGTTCCCTGAAATGGACTGAGACATCTGGGGGACTCTAGGAATGGTGGCACGAACCTGGAGTTCCTCTCGCTTTTCTCTGGAGAGCGCTTCCTCTTGAGATGCGACGGGAATGCGGGAATTCTTTTCCGACCACGCATGGAAAGGATCAATCCTCTCGAGCTATGAGGCGGAAACAGGGCTCCTCTGGATGTGGGCGCGACTCTCGTGCTTCCTCTCGAGTGGAGACGGGTATGTCGGGAACTTCTTGAGTTGCAGCAAGGGTGTGAAGGACCCTTTGGAAGTTCCAGAGGTTAGGTGTGATTAGCCTCGAGACGCCTCAGCGGAAATGGGCCTCATCTCGCCTGGAGGGGAGAACCTCCTGGATTTTCTCGAGTTGCGGCAGGTGCTCTCAACTTACGACGGGACCTCAGGGACCCGCTCTGTGGTCTCAGGAAAGGCCTGTCCCATGCGAGTTGCTCGCGGGCCTCTCGGGATTCCTCTCCCGTCGATGCCGGGGCCTAAGATCTTGTGTGGAGTCGGTGCTGGAACCTGAGGATTCCTCTCCAGTGCTGACATGGATCTTGGGAAACTTCTGGAGTCTCTCAGGGCAGTCAGTCATCTACTCGAGTGTGGGCATGCTCGTGCGCTTTCCTCCCGAGCTGTAGCAGCAGTGTCACGCTTCCCTTCGCATGGATAAACGGATCTGTGGCTTTCCCTCGAGGCTTTGCAAGAGGTTTTCCCACGAGGCTTTCCCACGAGGCTTTCCCACGTGGCTTTTCCACAGGGCTGTCCCACGAGTCACCGTGTTGCGTGTCGATCCTAGGCTAGAAAGTCGAGGCAGTGCAGGAGAAAACAGGTTTCCATGGAATGGACTGAGACATCTGGGGGCCTCTGGGAATGGGTGCACGAATCTGGAGTTCCTCTCGCCTTTCCTGTGGAGAGCGCCTCCTCTTGAGATGAGACGGGAA
>NW_017207157.1:0-4550 GCF_001704415.2 Capra hircus | reverse complement strand
AGAGCGGGTCCCGAGGTCCCGTCGTAAGACGAGAGGCAGCTGCCGCAACTCGAGAAAATCCATGAGTTTCTCCCCTCCAGGCGAGATGAGGCCCAATACCGCTGAGTCTCTCCAGGCTAATCACATCTAACATCGGGAACTTCCAAAGGGTCCTTCACCCTTGCTGCAACTCAAGAAGTTCCCCGACATACCCGTCTCCACTCGAGAGGAAGCACTCCCGGGCACATTCAGAGGACCCCGTTTCTGCTCCTAGCTCGAGAGGAGGGATCCTTTCCCTGCGTGTCGGAAAGAATTCCCGGTGTTTCCCGTCGCATCTCAAGAGGGCGCTCTCCACAGGAAAGGCGAGAGGAACTCGAGGGTCGTGCCCCATTCCAGAGTCCCCCAGATGTCTCAGTCCATTCCAGGGAAACTGGTTTTCCCTGCACTGCCTCGACTTTGAAGCCGAGGATCCACTCACACCACGGTGGCGCGTGGGACAGCCTGTGGAAAGCCTCGTGGGAAAGCCTCGTGGGAAAGCCTCGAGGGAAAGCCACAGATCCCTTGATCCACGCGAAGGGAAGCGCGACCCTGCTGCTACAGCTAGGGAGGAAAGCGCACGTGCATGCCCCACTCGAGACGAGACTGACTCCCCTGGGGAGACTCCAGAAGTACCCCAAGCTGCATGTCAGCACTGGAGAGGAATCCTCAGTTCCGACCCGACTCCACACAAGATTAGGCCCGGCATCGACGGGAGAGGAATCCCGAGAGGCCCCGAGCAACTCGCATGGGGACTGGCCTTTCCTGAGGCCACCAGAGAGGGTCCATGAGGTCCCCGTCGTAAGTCGAGAGCACCTGCCGAACTCGAGAAAATCCAGGAGGTTCTCCCCTCCAGGCGAGATAGGCCCATTTCCGCTGAGGCGTCTCGAGGCTAATCACACCTAACCTCTGGAACTTCCAAAGGGTCCTTCACACCCTTGCTGCAACTCATGAAGTTCCCCGACATACCGTCTCCACTCTAGAGGAAGCACGAGAGTCCGCCCACATCCAGAGGAGCCCCGTTTCCGCCTGATAGATCAGGGAGGGATCGTTTCCCTGCGTGGTCGTGAAAGAATTCCCGGCGTTCCCGGCGCATCTCAAGAGGATGGCGCTCTCCACAGGAAAGGCAAGAGGAACTCGAGGGTCGTTCCACCATTCCAGAGTCCGCCACAAATTCCTGTCGGGAATTTTATTGGCCTTCCGCGTAAACTAGCTATTCAGCCTTTTTCCTCCAGTTAATCTTCTTACTACCCTATAATTTCTTAATCTCATCCATTACGTCAACGCAGGACCGTCAACCCGTGAATCTGGATCCAGCGGCTGGACCCCGGCACACTGAGATATTGGGGGACTCTTGAATGATGGCACGACCTGGAGTTCTCTCGCTTTCTGTGAGAGCGCCTCTCATGAGATGCGACGGGAACACCGGGAATTCTTTCCGGAACATACAGGGAAAGGATACCTGACCGCGGGTACGAGGCGGAAACGGGGCTCCTGTGGATGTGGGCGGACTCTCGTGCTTACTATCGAGTGGAGTCAGGTATGTTGGGGAACTTCTTGAGTTGTAGCAAGGGTGTGAAGGACCCTTTGGAAGTTCCAGGGGTTAGATGTGATTAGCCTCGAGACGCCTGAGCGAAATGGGCCTCATCTCGCCTGGAGCGGAGAACCATGGATTTTCTCGAGTTGCGGCAGGTGCTCTTGACTTACGACGGGGACCTCAGGGACCCGCTCTGGTGGCCTCAGGAAAGGCCAGTCCCCATGCGAGTTGCTCGGGGCCTCTCGGGATTCCTCTCTTCCACCCCGGGCCTAAGACTTGTTGCGGAGTCGGTGCCGGAACCTGAGGATTCCTCTCCAGTGCTGACATGCATCTTGCGGTACTTCTGGAGTCTCCCCAGGGGAGTCAGTCCTCGTCTCGAGTGGGGGCATGCACGTTCGCTTTCCTCCGAGCTGTAGCAGAACTGTCACGCTTCCCATCACTTGGATCAAGGATCTGTGCTTTCCCTCGAGGCTTTCCCACGAGGCTTTCCCACGAGGCTTCCCACAGGGCTGTCCACCCCGTGGTGTGAGTCGATCCTCGCTTGAAAGTCGAGGCAGTGCAGGGAAAACAGGTTTCCCTGGAATGGACTGAGACATCTGGGGGACTCTGGGAATGGTGGCACGACCCTGGAGTTCCTCTCTCCATTCCTGTGGAGAGCGCCTCCTCTTGAGATGAGACAGGAACGCCGGGAGTTCTTTCCTGACATGCAGGGAAAGGATCCCTCCTCTCGAGCTAGGAGGCGGAAACGGGCTCTCTCTGGATGTGGCCGGGTCTCTGGTGCTTCCTCTTGTGTGGAGACGGTATGTCGGGGAACTTCTTGAGTTGCAGCAAGGGTGTGAAGGACCTTTGGAAGTTCCAGAGGTTAGGTGTGAATAGCCTCGAGACGCCTCAGCAGAAATGGGCCTCATCTCGCCTGCAGGGGAGAACCTCCTGGATTTTCTCGAGTTTCAGCAGGTGCTCTCCAGTTACGACTGGGACTTATGTAACCCGCTCTGGTCTGGCTCAGGAAATGCCAGTCCACTTGCGATTTGCTAAGGGGCCTCTCGATTCCTCTCCGGTCGATGACGGGGCCTAAGACCTTGTTTGGAGTCGGTGCCGAACCTGAGGTTTCCTCTCCAGTGCTGACATGGATCTTGGGTACTACTGGAGTCTCCACAGGGGAGTCATCTTCGTCTCCAATGGGGGCATGCACGTGCGCTTTTCCCCGAGCATTAGGAGCAGAGTCAATTTTCCCGTTGGGTTGATCAAGGGGTTTCTTGTTTTCCCTCGAGGCTTTCCCACGAGGCTTTCCCACGAGGCTTTCCCACAGGGCTGTCCCACGTGCCACCATCGTGTGAGTCGGTCCTCCGCGTGAACGTCGAGGCAGTGCAGGGTAAACAAATTCCTCTGGAAAGGACTGAGACATCTGGGGACTATTGGAATGGTGGAACGACCCTGGAGTTCCTCTCACCTTTCTTGTGGAGCGTGCCTCCTCTTGAGATGCGACAGATTCGACAGGAATTCTTTCCCGCCAATCAGGGAAAGCATCCCTCTCATTGAGCTAGGAGGGGGAATTGGGGCTCCTCTGGATGTGGGTGGTACCCTGGTGATTCCAATGTAGTGGCGACGGGTCTCTCCTGGATCTTCTTGAGTTGCAACAAGGGTGTGAAGGACCCTTTGGAAGTTCCAGAGGTTAGGTGTGATTAGCCTCGAGACGTCTCAGTGGAAATGGGCCTCATCTCGCCTGAAGGGGAGAATCTCCTTCATTTTCGAGTTGTGGCAGGTGCTCTCGACTTACGACGGGGACCTCAGGGACCCGTTCTGTGGCCTTAGGAAGACCAGTCCCCATGCGAGTTGCTAGAGGGCCTCTCGGGATTCCTCACCGGTAGATGCCGGGCCCAAGACCTTCGGTGGAGTGGGGCCAGAACCTGAGTATTCCTCTCCAGTGCTGACATGTTTTGGGATACTTCTGAAGTCTCCCAAGGGGAATCAGTCCTCGTCTCGAGTGGGGCATGCGCATGCTCCTTCCTCCCGAGCTGTAGCAGCAGTGTCATGCTTCCGTCGCGAGATCAATGAATCTGTGGCTTTCCTCTAGGCTTTTCCTAGAGATTTCCCACGAGGCTTTCCCACAGGGCTGTCCCCGTGCCACCGTGGTGTGAGGCGATCCTCGCATGAAAGTTTAAGCACTCTGTAAAAACAAGATCCTCTGGAATGGACTGAGACATCTGGGGACGCTTGAATGGTGGCACGACCATGGAGTTCCTCTCTCCCTTCCTGTGGAGAGCGCCTCCACCTGAGATGCGACGGGAATGCCGGAAGTTCTTTCCCGACCAAGCAGGGAAAGGATCCCTCATCTCTAGCTAGGAGGATGAAACGGGGCTACTCTGGATGTGGGCAGGACCCTCGTGTTTCCTCTCGAGTGGAGATGGGAATGTCGGGAACTTCTTGAGTTGCAGCAAGGGTGTGAAGGACCCTTTGGAAGTTCCAGAAGTTAGGTGTGATTAGCCTCGAGACGCCTCAGCGGAAATGGGCCTCATCTCGCCTGGAGGGGAGAACCTCCTGGATTTTCTCGAGTTGCGGCAGGTGCTCTCGACTTACGACGGGACCTCAGGGACCCGCTCTGGTGGCCTCAGGAAAGGCCAATCCCATGGGAGTTGCTCGTGGGCCTCTCGGGATTCCTCTCCCGTCGATGGCGGGGTGTAAGACCATGTGTGGAGTCGGTGTCGGAAGCTGAGGATTCCTCTCCAGTACTGACATGCATCTTGGGGTACTTCTGGAGTCTCCCAGGGGACTCAGTCCTCGTCTCGAGTGGGGGCGTGCACGTGCGCTTTCCTCCCGAGCTGTAGCAGCAGTGTCACGCTTTCTTCGCGTGTATCAAGGGATCTGTGGCTTTCCCTCGGGCTTCCCAGGCTTTCACACGAGGCTTTCCCACAGGGCTGTCCACGTGCCACCGTGTTGTGGGTCGTCCTCGGCTTGAAAGTCGAAACAGTGCAGGGAAAACACGTTTCCCTGGAATGGA
>NW_017207156.1:0-4551 GCF_001704415.2 Capra hircus | reverse complement strand
CAATTTTATTTATCCTTTTCAAAGAACAGCTTTTGGCCTTGTTTTGATTTTTGCTATGGTCTCTTTGTTTCTTTTGCATTTATTTCTGCCCTAATTTTTCAAGATTTCTTTCCTTCTACTAACTCTGGGGTTCTCCAATTCTTCCTTTTCTAGTTGCTTTAGTTGTAGAGTTAGGTTATTTATTTGACTTTTTTCTTGTTTCTTGAGGTATGCCTGTATTGCTATGAACTTTCCTCTTAGCACTGCTTTTATAGTGTCCCACAGGTTTTGGGTTGTTGTGTTTTCATTTTCATTAGTTTCTATGCATATTTTGATTTCTTTTTTGATTTCTTCTGTGATTTGTTGGTTATTCAGAAGTGTGTTGTTCAACCTCCATATGTTGGAATTTTAATAGTTTTTCTCCTGTAATTGAGATCTAATCTTAATGCATTATGGTCAGAAAAGATGCTTGGAATGATTTCGATTTTTTTTGAATTTATCAAGTTTAGATTTATGGCCCAGGATGTGATCTATCCTGGAGAAGGTTCCATGAGCACTTGAAAAAAAGGTGAAAATTCATTGTTTTGGGGTGAAATGTCCTATAGATATCAATTAGGTCTAACTGATCTAATGTATCATTTAAAGTTTGCGTTTCTTGTTAATTTTTCTGTTTAGTTGATCTGTCCATAGTGTGAGTGGGGTATTAAAGTCTCCCACTATTATTGTGTTATTGTTGATTTCCCCTTTCATACTTGTTAGCATTTGTCTTACATATTGCGGTGCTCCTATATTGGGGCATATATATTTATAATTGTTATATCTTCTTCTTGGATTGTTCCTTTGATCATTATGTAGTGGCCTTCTTTGTCTCTTTTCACAGCCTTTGTTTTAAAGTCTATTTTATCGGATATGAGTATTGCCACTCCTGCTTTCTTTTGGGTCTCTATTTGCGTGGTATATCTTTTTTCCAGCCTTCACTTTCAGTCTGTATGTGTCCCTTGTTTTGAGGTGGGTCTCTTGTAAGCAGCATATAGAGGGGTCTTGTTTTTGTATCCATTCGGCCAATCTTTGTTTTTGGTTGGGTGTTCAACCCATTTACGTTTAAGGTAATTATTGATAAGTATGATCCGTTACCATTTACTTTATTGTTTTGGGTTCGGGTTTATACACCCTTTTCGTGTTTCCTGTCTAGAGAATATCCTTTAGAATTTGTTGGAGAGCTGGTTTGGTGGTGCTGAATTCTCTCAGCTTTTGCTTGTCTGTAAAGCTTTTGATTTCTCCTTCGTATTTGAATGAGATCCTTGCTGGGTACAGTAATCTGGGCTGTAGGTTATTGTCTTTCATCACTTTAAATATGTCTTGCATTCCCTCCTGGCCTGAAGAGTTTCTATTGAAAGATCAGCTGTTATCCTTATGGGAATCCCCTTGTGTGTTATTTGTTGTTTTTCCCTTGCTGCTTTTAATATTTGTTCTTTGTGTTTGATCTTTGTTAATTTGATTAATATGTGTCTTGGGTGTTTCGCCTTGGGTTTATCCCATTTGGAACTCTCTGTGTTTCTTGGACTTGGGTGATTATTTCCTTCCCATTTTAGGGAAGTTTTCAACTATTATCTCCTCAAGGATTTTCTCATGATCTTCTTTCTGTCTTCTTCTTCTGGGACTCCTATAATTCGAATGTTGGAGCGTTTCATATTGTCCTGGAAGTCTCTGAGATGTCCTCATTTCTTTTAATTCGTTTTTCTTGTTTCCTCTCTGATTCATTTATTTCTACCATTCTATCTTCTATTTCACTAATCCTATCTTCTGCCTCCGTTATTCTACTATTTGTTGCCTCCAGAGTGTTTCTGATCTCATTTATTGCATTATTCATTATATTTTGACTCTTTTTTATTTCTTCTAGGTCCTTGTTAAACCTTTCTTGCATCTTCTCAATCCTTGTCTCTAGGCTATTTATCTGTGATTCCATTTTGATTTCAAGATTTTGGATCATTTTCACTATCAATATTCGGAATTCCTTCTCTGGTAGATTCCCTACTTCTTCCACTTTTGTTTGGTTTGTTGGGCAACTCTCCTGTTCCTTTACCTGCTGAGTATTCCTCTGTCTCTTCATCTTGGTTATATTGCTGCGTTTGGGGTGGCCTTTTTATATTCTGGGAAATTTGTGGAGTTCTCTTTATTATGGAGCTTCCTCACTTTGGGTGGGGTTCTATCAGTGGCTTGTCAAGGTTTCCTGGTTAGGGAGGCTTGTGTTGGAGTTTTGTGGGTGGAGCTGGGTTTCTTCTCTCTGGAGTGCAGTGGAGTGACCCATAATGGGTTATGAGACATCAAAGGTTTGGGGATAATTTTGAGCTGCCCTATATTGAAGCTCAGGGACTGTTCCTGTGTTGCTGGAGAATTTGCGTGGTATGTCTTGTTTTGGAACTTGTTGGCCCTTGGGTGGAGCTTGGTTTCGGTGTAGGTATGAAGGCATTAGATGGGCTCCTATTGCTTAATGTTCCCTGAATTCAAGAGTTCTCTAATGTTTCAGGCTTTGGATTTAAGCCTCCTACTTCTGGGTTTTCAGTTTTATTTTTACAGTAGCCTCTAGACTTCTCCATCTATACAGCACCGATGATAAAACATCTAGGTTAAAGATGAAAAGTTTCTCCACATTGAGGGACACTCAGAGAGGTTCACTGAGTTACAAGGAGAAGAGAAGATGGAGGAGGTAGTTAGAGGTAACTGGAATGAGTGCAGTGAGATCAAAAGAGGAGAGAGCAAGCTAGCCAGTAGTCACTTCCTTATGTGCGCCTCTATAGTCTGGACCGCTCAGAGGTATTTACAGAGTTATATGGGGAAGAGGAGAGGGAGGAAGTAGACAGAGGTGACCAGGAGGAAAAGAGAGAGGAATGAGTAGGAGAGAGACAAATCCTGCCAGTAACCAGTTCCTTAGGTGTTCTCCACCGTCTGGAACACACAGAGATTCACAGAGTTGGATAGAGAAGAGATGGGGAGAAAAGAGACAGAGGCCACCTGGTGGAGAAAAAGGAGAGTCCAGAGGAGGAGAGAGTGGTCAAGCCAGTAATCTCGCTCTCAGGTAAACTTGGGTAGTGAAGTTTTGGGTTTTTAAATGTACAAAATTGACACAAAAACCTAAGAACAAAGATTAAAAATCTAGAGTAGAGGTTGGATTTTCAAAGATACAATATTAAAGAAAAGCAGAAGGAAAAAGGAAGAAAGAAAAAAAAGAATTATTAAAAAAACAAACAAAACAAACAAACAAACAAAAAAAACCAACAATCATCCAAAGACTATATATGGTGTTTGCCTTAAAAAAAAAGTCTTTTTTTTTTTAAATAGTAATAATAGGTTATAGAAATAAAAATTTAGAGGAGAAATAGAAGACTTAACAATTTAAAAAAAGTTAGAAAAAAAAAGAAAAAAAAAAAACAAAAAAGCAAAAAAAAAAAAAAAGGAATGATTTTAAAAATAGTGAAAATATATCTGGCCCTTCTCTGGTGTTATGGGCCGTGTGGGATCACTTCCAAGGTGGTTCCCTCTGTTTAACTTCTTCTGTTTGCTGGTTTTTTAGGCTCACTAGTTCAGTCGCGCGCTGTGGGGAGGGGGGATGCTGCAAAAAATAGCACTGTCGTGTGCACACAGTATCTCCCGCTTGGCCTGTCCTTTGGCGGGCACAAACCGCTCCGGCTCTACGATGCTCAGCCGGGAACCGTCTGGGGCCGGCCCTAGCTGCGTGCACTTCCCAGTCCAAGCCGCTCAGGTTCGGCGCTCAGGCAGCCCTCAGAGGCGCAAATTCGGCTGGGACTGCGCTTTGTGCCCTTCCCAGGTCCGAGTAGCTCAGGAGTTTGGCGAGCGCGATCGCCGGGCTTGTCACCTTTTCTGCCGCTGCTGCTCAGCTTTCTGGGTGGACCGCTGGCGCACCCCGTGAGGCAGATTGTGACTGTCCAGCACCCCCAGAAGTCTTAGCAAAGGAGCCTGCTTGCGGTTAGGTAAGTAAAGTCTCTCCGGGTCTGCAATTGCCCCTTTCCAGTCCTTATGGCTCTGGCTGCCTGTCCCAGGTGGGGGATGGTCTGCAGCCGGCTTTTTCCATTCCGTCCTTTGTTCTGTGCGCGGTCCTGGCGGTGTCTTATGTTCGAGCTATCCCACAGTCTGGTTTGCTAGCCCAAGTTAGATCGTTCTGGTTGTGCGTGGGGCGTTCCTGCCCGATTCTTACAAAGCACTGCAGCCCGCGCCTCCCGCGCGTCCCTGCCCTGCCCCACTTCCCAATGGCGGATGCAGGCGTCTGTGCTGCTTTTCCGCTGGGGGAGTTACTGTTGGGCTTGTAATCTCTTGGCTTCTCCTACTGTTATGTTGCCCTCTGTGTTTCCAAGGCTCGCCACAGACTCGGCAGGAGAGTGTTTCCTGGTGTTTGGAAACCTCTCTTCTCAAAATTCCCTTCCCGGGACGGGCTTCCCTTCCTGGGACGGAGCTCCCTCCCCACCTCCTTTGTCTCCTTTTTCGTCTTTTATATTTTTTCCTACCTGTTTTTGAAGACAATGGTCTGCTTTTCTGGTTGCCTGATGTCCTCTGCCA
>NW_017207155.1:0-4552 GCF_001704415.2 Capra hircus | reverse complement strand
TGGGAAAGCCCTCGAGGAAAGCCACATATCCCTTGATCCACGAAAGGGAAACCTGAGACTGCTGCTACAGCTCGTGAGGAAATCGCACAGCATGCCCCCCAATCGAGACGAGGTCTGACTCCCCTGGGGAGACTCCAGAAGTACCCCCAGATCCATGTAAGCACTGGACAGGAATCCTCAGGTTCCTGCTCAACTCCACACAAGGTCTTAGGCCCCGGCATTGACGGGAGATGAATCCCGAGAGGCCCCAAGAAACTCGCATGGGACTGGCCTTTCTTGAAGCCACCAGAGCGGGTCCCTGAGGTCCCCATCGTAAGTCGAGAGCACGTGCCGCAACCCGAGAAAATCCAGGAGGTTCTCCCCTCCAGGCGAGAAGAGGCCCATTTCCGCTGAGGCGTCTCGAGGCTAATCACACCTAACCTCTGGAACTTCCAAGGGTCTTCACAACCTTGCTGCAACTCAAGAAGTTCCCGACATACCCGTCTCCACTCCAGAGGAAGGAGGAGAGTCCCGCCCACATCCAGAGGGCCCGTTTCTGCCTCCTAGCTCGAGGAGGGATCCTTTCCCTGCGTGGTCAGGAAAAAATTCCCAGCGTTCCCGTCGCATCTCAAGAGGAGGCGCTCTCCACAGAAAGGCGAGAGGAACTTCAGGGTCGTGCCATCATTCCCAGAGTCCCCCAGATGTCTCAGTCCATTCCAGGGAAACCTGCTTTCCCTGCACTGCCTCGACTTTCAAGCCGAGGATCGAATCACACCACGGTGACACGTGGGAAAGCCTCGTGGGAATGCCCTTGAGGGAAAGCCACAGATCCCTTGATCCACCGAACGGATATGTGACACTGCTGCTACAGCTCGGGAGGAAAGCGCACGTGCATGCCCCCACTCGAGAGCAGGACTGACTCCCCTGGGGAAACTCCAGAAGTACCCCAGGATCCATGTCAGCACTGGAGAGGAATCCTCAGGTTCCGGCACCGACTCCACACAAGGTCTTAGGCCCGGCATCGACGGAGAGGAATCCCGAGAGGCCCCGGAGCAACTCGCAAGGGGACTGGCCTTTCCTGAGGTCACCAGAGTGGGTCCCTGAAGTCCCGTCGTAATTCGAGAGCACCTGCCTCAACTCGAGAAAATCCAGGAGGTTCTCCCCTCCAGGCGAGATGAGGCCCATTTCCGCTGAGGCGTCTCGAGGCTAATCACATCTAAACTCTGGAACTTCCAAAGGGTCCTTCACACCCTTGCTGCAACTCAAGAAGTTCCCCGACATACCCTTCTGCACTGGAGAGGAAGCACGAGAGTCCCGCCCACATCCAGAGGAGCCCCGTTTCCGCCTCAAAGCTCGAGAGGTGGATCCTTTCCCTGCGTGGTCGGGAAGAATTCCAGGCGTTCCCGTCGCATCTCAAGAGGAGGCGCTCTCCACAGGAAAGGCGAGAGGAACTCCAGGGTCGTGCCACCATTCCCAGAGTCCCCCAGATGTCTCAGTCCACTCCAGGGAAACCTGTTGTCCCTGCACTGCCTCCACTTTCAAGCCCAGGATCGACTCACACCACGGTGGCACGTGGGACAGCCCTGTGGGAAAGCCTCGTGGAAATCCTCTGGGAAAGCCTCGTGGGAAAGCCTCGAGGGAAAGCCACTGATCCCATGATCACGCGACGGGAGGGTGACACTTCTGCTACAACGCGGGAGGAAAGCGCACGTGCATGCCCCCACTGAGAGGAGGACTGACTCCCCTGGGGAGACTCCAGAAGTACCCTAAGATCCATGTCAGCACTGGAGAGGAATCCTCAGGTTTCTGCACCGACTCCACACAAGGTCTTAGGCCCCGGCATCGAAGGGAGAGGAATCCCAAGAGGCCCCCGAGCTACTCGCATGGGGACTGGCCTTTACTGAGGCCACCAGAGCGGGTCCCTGAGGTCCCCGTCTTAAGTCGAGAGCACCTGCCAGCAACTCGAGAACATCCAGGAGGTTCTCCCCTCCAGGCGAGATGAGGCCCATTTCCGCTGAGGCGTCTCGAGGCTAATCACACCTAACCTCTGGAACTTCCAAAGGGTCCTTCACACGCTTGCTGCAACTCAAGAAGTTTCCCGACATACCAGTTTCCACTCGAGAGGAAGCACGAGGGTCCCGCCCACATTCAGAGGAGCCTGGTTTCCACCTCGAAGCTTGAGATTAGGGATTCTTTTCCTGCTTCGTCTGGAAAGAATTCCCGCTTTCCCGTCCCATCTCAAGAAGAGGCGCTCTCAACAGGAAAGGCGAGAGAAACCCCAGTGTTGTGCCACAATTCCAAGGACCCCCAGATATCTCAGTCCATTCCAGAGGAATTTTTTTCCCTGCACTGCCTCTACTTTCACGCGAGGATCCGCTCACTCCACCATGGCATGTCCACGTGGGACAGCCCTGTGGGAAATCCTCGTCGGAAAGCCTCGAGGGAAAGCCACAGATCCCTTGATCCCCGCGACGGGAAGTGTGACACTGCTGCTACAGTTCGTGAGGAAAGCTTACGAGCATGCCCCACACGAGATGAGCACTGACTCCCCAGGAGAGACTCCAGAATACCCCAAGATCCATGTCAGCACTGGAGAGGAATCCTCAGGTTCCAGCCCCGACTCCACACAAGGTCTTAGGCCCTGGCATCGACGGAAGAGGAACAGCGACAGGCCCTCTAGCAACTCGCATGGGGACTGCCTTTCCTGAGGTCACCAGCGGGTCCATGAGGTCCCCGTCGTAAGTCAAGAGCACCTGCCGCAACTTGGTAAAATCCAGGAGGTTCTCCCCTGCAGGCGAGATGAGGCCCGTTTCCACTGAGGTGTCTCGAGGCTAATCACACTTGACCTCTGGAACTTCCAAAGTGTCTTTCACAGCCATGCTGCAACTCAAGAAGTTCCCCGAAATACCCGTCTCCACTCAAGAGGAAGAACGAGGGTCCCGGCCACATCCAGAGGAGCTCCGTTTCCGGCTCGTAGCTCGAGAGGACGAATCCTTTCCCTGCTTTGTTCGGAAAGAATTCCCGGCATTCCCATCGCATCTCAAGGAGGCGCTCTCCAAAGGATAGGGAGAGGAACTGCAGGGTCGTGCCACCATTCCAAGACTCCCCCAGATATCTCAGTCCGTTCCACAGGAACCTGTTTTCCCTGCACTGCCTCGGCTTTCACGCCGAGGATCGACTCACACCACCGTGACACGTGGGACAGCCCTGTGGGAAAGCCTAGTGGGAAAGACTCGAGGGAAAGCCACAGATCCCTTGGTCCACGCAAGGGGAAGCGTGACACTGCTGCTACAGCATGGGAGGAAAGGCACGCTCATGCCCCACTCGAGACGAGGCCTGACTCCTTTTGGAGACTCCAGAAGTACCCAAAATCCATGTCAGCACTGGAGAGGAATCCTCAGCTTCCGGCCCCGACTCCACACAAGGTCTTAGGCCCCGCATCAACGGGGAGAGTAACCACGAGAGGCCCCTAGCAACACGCATGGTAACTGGCCTTTCCTGCGGCCGCCAGAGCGGGTCCCTGAATCCCCGTCGTAACTCGAGAGCACCTGCTGAAACTCGGGAATATCCAGGAGCCTCTCCATTCCAGGCGACATGAGGCCCATTTCCGCTGAGGCATCTCGAGACTAACCACACCTAACCCTGAACTTCCAAAGGGTCCTTCACACCCTTGCTGCAACTCAAGAAGTTCCCTGACATACCCGTTCCTCTTCACGTTCTGCCATAATGGTGGTGTCATCTGCATATCTAAGTTGATTGATATTTCTACCGGCAATCTTGATTCCAGCTTATGTATCTTCCATCCCAGCATTTTTCATGATGTACTCTGCATAGAAGTTAAATAAACAGGGTGACAATATACAGCCTTGACATACTCCTTTTCCTTTTTGGAACCAGTCTGTTGTTCCATGTCCTGCTCTAACTGTTGCTTCCTGACCTTCATCCAGATTTCTCAAGAGGCAGGTTAGGTGGTCTGGTATTCCCATCTCTTTCAGAATTGTGGCTAAAACAACAGTATAAGGACCTTTCCGATGTCAGGCCAAGGAATTGTGTTTCCAGTCATTGAGCCACACCTGATCACTGAGCGCAAATTCATGAATCTGTTCCTCAAGGGGGAATGAGATTCTTTTTTATACAAACTTAGTTACCTGATTTATTACCTTACCTAATTGTTCCATCTGCTGTGAAATCCCACCCCCTTACTTGTGGCAAATCTGCTAACACCTGCCTCACTGTGGAGGGGGTCTCCCATAGAAAATTTCATAAGGACAACAACTGTGGGAACGTGCGGTTACCCGCAATATGAGTAAGTCTGCCGAAGCAAGCCCATCCACGTACAGTCATCTCTATGATCCATTTTGAAAGTGTCTCTTCAAGAGTTTTGTTGTTTCTTTCCACCATTCCAGAACACTGGGGCCTATATGCTGTATGTAATTTCCACTGATATTTAGAGCTTCACATACCTGTTAATTAACGCGGCTACAAGACAGGCCATTGTCGGATTCTATACTGGTTGGAAACCCAAGTCTGGAATTATTTCTCAAATCAGCGAGCTACTTCATTTTCTTTTTCA
>NW_017207154.1:0-4552 GCF_001704415.2 Capra hircus | reverse complement strand
TCAGGCTCCCTCAGGAAGGAGCAGGTGTGTGAGGCTCGGAAACCCCCCCTGGCGCTTTCCTGGCTTCAGCTCTACCCCTGCTTGCCTTTGCACTTAGGTCCCAAGCGTCTTGAGGGGGCTTAGGGCTGGTGGGTTGCACACTGCCAAGGGCTCCAGCAGTGAAAGCTCTGTCAGAGGGAAGCGAAGGGCAACAGCAGGGCTCCTTCGCGGTTCCTTGGCCGCCAGACAAAGCTCCGCACGGAGAGCACCAGGTTCCAAGGGCCCCTGGCTGGGTTTTGCATCCCCACACTCCAGAGGCTGACTCCGTGGGTGCCTAGAAAGTGTGTGAGAGACGTAGGTTCCCTAGCACTCTCCTCCCAGCAGAGACATGTGCAGGTGGTTGGGGCCTTATCCTGCGTGTCTGGGTTCCCGCCACAGCCTCAACTCAGGGGAAGCAGCCCCTGAGGCAAGACCTGCTGGAGGAGCCCTGCGCGCCCGCTGCCTGATAGGCGAGAGCACAGCCAGCAGTGTAGCGAGCCCTCGGGAGAAGAGGAGGCAGCCGAGCCCAGTCAAGAGGAAAGCCCTGCTTGCACGGAGCTAAGTGGCCTCCAGTACGGCAGAGCTCTAGCTCTGCTCAGAGCCCGATCTGGCAGAGTTTCTGGCGCGAGGCTGCTCGGCGGGTCGCCTTGCCCAGACTTGCCTTGCTTTTAGGCTCCCCCCAGGAAGGAGCTGTCTGAGCGAGCCTGGGAGACGCCACTGGTGCCTTCCTTGCCTCAGCTCCAATCCTGCCTTGCCTTTGCACATAGGTGCCAGGCGTGGTTGGGGAGGGCTTAGGGGGTGGTGGGTTGCACACTGCAAGGGCTTCAGCAGTGAGAGCTCTGTCAGAGGGAAGGGAAGGGCAACTGCAGGGCTCCTCCAGCGGTTTCTAGGCCGCCTAGAATCAGCGCCGCACCGAGAGCACCAGGCTCCCAGGGCCCCTGGCTGGGGTTTTCAGCCCCGCACACACGGAGGCTGATTCCTTGGGTGCCCAGAAAGTGTATGACAGACGTAGGTTCCCTAGCACTCTCCTCCCCAGCAGAGACATGTGCAGGTGGTTGGGCCCTGATCCTGCGTGTCTGGGTTCCCGCCCACAGCCTCAACTCAGGGAAGCAGCCCCTGAGGCAAGACCTGCTGGAGGAGCCCTGCGCGCCCCGCCTGATAGGCGAGTAGCACAGCCAGCAGTGTAGCGAGCCTCCTCGGGAGAAGAGGAGGCAGCCCAGCCCCAGTCAAGAGTGAAAGCCCTGCTTGCACGGAGCTAAGTGGCGCTCCAGTACGGCAGAGCTCTAGCTCTGCTCAGAGCCCCGATCTGGCAGAGTTCCTGGCGCGAGGCTGCTCTGCCGGGGGCTAGCCTTGCCCAGACTTGCCTTGCTTTTAGGCTGCCTCTCCAGGAAGGAGCAGGCAGCAGGAGCCTGGGAGTCGCCACTGGCGCCTTTCTTGCCTCAGCTCCAATCCTGCCTTGCCTTTGCACTTAGGTCCCAGTCCTCCTTAAGGAGAGCTTAGGGGCTGGTGGTTGCACACTGCCAAGGGCTCCAGCAGTGAGAATTCTGTCAGAGGGAAGGGAAGGGCAACTGCAGGGCTCCTCCAGCGGTTGCTTGGCCGCCCAGATTCAGCGCCACACGGAGAGCACCAGGCTCCCAGGGTCCCCTGGCTGGGGTTTTCAGCCCCGCACACACGGAGGCTGATTCCTTGGGTGCCCAGAAAGTGTATGACAGACGTAGGTTCCCTAGCACTCTCCTCCCCAGCAGAGACATGTGCAGGTGTTTGGGGCCTGATCCTGCGTGTCTGGGTTCCTGCCCACAGCCCCAACTCAGGGGAAGCAGCCCCTGAGGCAAGACCTGCTGGAGGAGCCCTGCGCCCCCGCCTGATAGGCGAGTGCACAGCCAGCAGGGAAGCGAGCCTCCTCGGGGGAAGAGGAGGCAGCAAGTCCCCGTCAAGGCTGAAATCCCTGCTTACACGAAGCTAAGTGCGACTCCAGTACGGCAGATCTCTAGCTCTGTTCAGAGGCCCGATCTGGCAGAGTTCCTGGCACCAAGATGCTCTGCCATAGGCGAGCCTTGCGCAGACTTTGCCTTGCTTTAAGGCTCCCTCCCCAGGAAGGAGCAGGCTGTGTGAGGCTCGGAAACGCCACTGGCGCCTTCCTGGCTTCAGCTCTACCCCTGCCTTGCCTTTGCACTTAGGTCCAAGCGTCCTTGAGGAGGGCTTAGGGGCTGGTGGGTTGCACACTGCCAAGGGCTCCAGCAGTGAAAGCTCTGTCAGAGGGAAGCGAAGGGCAACAGCAGGGCTCCTTCAGCGGTTCCTTGGCCGCCCAGACAAAGCTCCGCACGGAGAGCACCAGGTTCCAAGGGCCCCTGGCTGGGTTTTGCATCCCCACACTCCAGAGGCTGACTCCGTGGGTGCCTAGAAAGTGTGTGAGAGACGTGAGGTTCCTAGCACTCTCCTCCCCAGCAGAGACATTGTGCAGGTGGTTGGGGCCTGTATCCTGCGTGTCTGGGTTCCCGCCCACAGCCTCAACTCAGGGGAAGCAGCCCCTGAGGCAAGACCTGCTGGAGGAGCCCTGCGCGCCCGCCTGATAGGCGAGAGCACAGCCAGCAGTGTAGCGAGCCTCCTCGGGAGAAGAGGAGGCAGCCGAGCCCAGTCAAGAGGAAAGCCCTGCTTGCACGGAGCTAAGTGGGCCTCCAGTACGGCAGAGCTCTAGCTCTGCTCAGAGCCCCGATCTGGCAGAGTTTCTGGCGCGAGGCTGCTCGCCGGGGGCTCGCCTTGCCCAGACTTGCCTTGCTTTTAGGCTCCCTCCCCAGGAAGGAGCTGTCTGAGCGAGCCTGGGAGACGCCACTGGTGCCTTCCTTGCCTCAGCTCCAATCCTGCCTTGCCTTTTGCACATAGGTGCCAGGCGTCGGTTGGGGAGGGCTTAGGGGTGGTGGGTTGCACACTGCCAAGGGCTTCAGCAGTGAGAGCTCTGTCAGAGGGAAGGGAAGGGCAACTGCAGGGCTCCTCCAGCGGTTTCTAGGCCGCCTAGAATCAGCGCCGCACCGAGAGCACCAGGCTCCCAGGGCCCCTGGCTGGGGTTTTCAGCCCCGCACACACGGAGGCTGATTCCTTGGGTGCCCAGAAAGTGTATGACAGACGTAGGTTCCTAGCACTCTCCTCCCCAGCAGAGACATGTGCAGGTGGTTTGGGGCCTGATCCTGCGTGTCTGGGTTCCTGCCCACAGCCCCAACTCAGGGGAAGCAGCCCCTGAGGCAAGACCTGCTGGAGGAGCCCTGCGCCCCGCCCTGATAGGCGAGTGCACAGCCAGCAGGGAAGCGAGCCTCCTCGGGGGAAGAGGAGGCAGCCCAGCCCCGTCAAGTTGAAAGCCCTGCTTGCACGGAGCTAAGTGCGCCTCCAGTACGGCAGAGCTCTAGCTCTGCTCAGAGCCCCGATCTGGCAGAGTTCCTGGCGCCGAGGCTGCTCTGCCGGGGGCTAGCCTTGCCCAGACTTGCCTTGCTTTTAGGCTGCCCTCTCCAGGAAGGAGCAGGCAGCAGGAGCCTGGGAGGTCGCCACTGGCGCCTTTCTTGCCTCAGCTCCAATCCTGCCTTGCCTTTGCACTTAGGTCCCAGTCCTCCTTAAGGAGAGCTTAGGGGCTGGTGGGTTGCACACTGCCAAGGGCTCCAGCAGTGAGAATTCTGTCAGAGGGAAGGGAAGGGCAACTGCAGGGCTCCTCCAGCGGTTGCTCGGCCGCCCAGATTCAGCGCCACACGGAGAGCACCAGGCTCCCAGGTCCCTGGCTGGGGTTTTCAGCCCGCACACACGGAGGCTGATTCCTTGGGTGCCCAGAAAGTGTATGACAGACGTAGGTTCCCTAGCACTCTCCTCCCCAGCAGAGACATGTGCAGGTGTTTGGGGCCTGATCCTGCGTGTCTGGGTTCCTGCCCACAGCCCCAACTCAGGGGAAGCAGCCCCTGAGGCAAGACCTGCTGGAGGAGCCCTGCGCCCCGCCGATAGGCGAGTGCACAGCCAGCAGGGAAGCGAGCCTCCTCGGGGGAAGAGGAGGCAGCAAGTCCCCGTCAAGCTGAAATCCCTGCTTACACGAAGCTAAGTGCGACTCCAGTACGGCAGATCTCTAGCTCTGTTCAGAGGCCCGATCTGGCAGAGTTCCTGGCACCAAGATGCTCTGCCATAGGCGAGCCTTGCGCAGACTTGCCTTGCTTTAAGGCTCCCTCCCCAGGAAGGAGCAGGCTGTGTGAGGCTCGAAACGCCACTGGCGCCTTCCTGGCTTCAGCTCTACCCCTGCCTTGCCTTTGCACTTAGGTCCCAAGCGTCTTTGAGGAGGGCTTAGGGGCTGGTGGGTTGCACACTGCAAGGGCTCCAGCAGTGAAGCTCTGTCAGAGGAAGCGAAGGGCAACAGCAGGGCTCCTTCAGCGGTTCCTTGGCCGCCAGACAAAGCTCCGCACGGAGAGCACCAGGTTCAAGGGCCCCTGGCTGGGTTTTGCATCCCCAACTCCCAGAGGCTGACTCCGTGGGTGCCTAGAAAGTGTGTGAGAGACGTAGGTTCCTAGCA
>NW_017207153.1:0-4552 GCF_001704415.2 Capra hircus | reverse complement strand
TTTCCTCTGCAGGAGGGAGCTAGTGAGCCCAGGTCTGTCTGGAACGTTCTTGGATCCTGCGGGGAAATCATCCTGGGAGCCCACCTGGATACCAGTCGTAGGGGCTAAAATTCGCATTTTCCCCTTCCTGGAGCCTAACGCAGTACAGCCTAGCAACTGCTTGAAAATCCATCTGTTGCTGTTTTCTTCCTCTGACAGAGCGAGCTTTGCTCCCCATTTTGGGATTTCAGAAGCAAGGTGGTGGCCTGCAACTCCTTGCCTGGGGTCCATTGGGGAGGTGCAAGGTGCCTCGACCAGGTGACCCCAGCATGACACCTGGCCCCCTCAGACACACTCCCGCAGCCTGCTTCCCCATGGGCAGGACTGCTCTCACCTAGGAATGTGTTTGCAAGGCAGGAAACTGCAGGGAGACACAGGCCCTGATTCTGGATTGAGTCTGTTGGAACAGGCTGCAGGTCTTCTGTCTAACAAGCCAACACTTGCTGCAAGATACAGGCCTGAAACAACACTCTTGGGCTGCCTTTCCTTCCTCCAAGGAAGAGAGTTTTCTCAGCCTCCTGTGGGCTGAGAGTCACACAGGGCTGAAAGCACTTGCTGGGAGATTATTTTTCATTGGCCATGGCCCTGAGGCCCTGTGCTCAGGGAGGGCTCCCTCCCTCCCAGGGAAAGTCAAAGGAAGCTCCAAACGGCTGTTCAATCATGTTTCTGAGAGAGTCATTGCCAAGGCAGGTTTCTAAGAAGTTCAAGGGTCCCCAAGGAGAGAGGGGTCTAGAATTCTCAAGGAGGAAGAAAGGACAAACTGTTTTTCCCTCTACATTCCTTAGGATTATATAACAATCATGCATCCTTCTTGAGGACGGTCTCTGGAAAAAACCTTCTGGCTAATCCTGTTATCTTAAAATGTCAATTATGGGAGTAGGTCTAGTGAGTCTTTACAACCTCCAGACATTCTTTTGTTGTCATAACTTATTGGAGAGTATATAACTCCATTACTAACACTAGCAAGGGGGTACGTTTTCTGCCCTTGTGATGTCTCTGTCAGAAGCTTTCTCTATCTCCTTTATCCTTTAATAAAACTCTATTGCACAAAAGCTCTGAGCAATCAAGCCTCGTCTTGGGCCCTGGATTGAATTCTTCTCCTCCATAAGCCAAGAATCCAGCATCTTTTCGTGGTTCAGCAACAATATTTCATTTCCTCTGCAGGAGAGAGCTAGTGAGCTTAGGTCTGTCTGGAACATTCTTGATCCTGTGGGGAAAATATCCTGTGCACACATCTGGATACTGGGCCTAGAGGCCAAAATTTCATTTCTTTCCCGGGGAGCCCTAACGTGGTGTGACTTAGCAACTGCTTGAAAATCCATCCATTGCTGTTTTCCTCCTTCTGACAGAGCTAGCTTTGTTCCCTGCTTTGGGATATCTCAACCGAAGGCCGGTCCATAGCTACTCGCCTGGGGCCCATTGGATGTGCAAGGTGCCCTCGACTAGGTGACCCTAGCATGGCACTCAGCCCGCTCAGACACACTCCCGAGGCTTCTTTCTCATGGGAAGCACTGCTCCAACCTAGGAATGTGTCTGCAATGCTTGGAAAGTGCAGTGAGACACACAGCCCTGACTCTGCAATTGAGGCCCTCAGAGCAAGCCTGCAGCTCTGATGTCTGAGAAAACACTTGCTGCAAAGAGAGGCCTGAAAACACACTCTCTGTGGATGACTTTCCTTCCTCTAAGGAAGATAGTTTTCCCAGTCTCTGCTTCCTGAATGTCACACAGCTGGAATGCGCTTGCTTGGAGGTCGTGATTCAGTGGCAATGACCCTGAGGCCCTTTGCCCAGGGAGGGCTCCCACACTCACAGGCAAATCAAAGCAACTTCCAAGTGAGTCAGCTCTTCACATCAAGTGGCCAAAGTATTGGAGTTTCAGGTTCAGTATTAGTCCTTCCAATGTATATTCAGACCTGATTTCCTTTAGGATGGAGTGGTTGCGTCTCCTTGTAGTCTAAGCGACCTACAAGCATCTTCTCAACACCACAGTTCAAAAGCATCTAATTTTCAGCTGTCACTTTCTTTATAGTACATCTTTCATATCCATCCATGACATATGGAAAAACCATAGCCTTGACTGGATGGATCTTTGTTGGCAAAGCAACGTCTCGGCTTTTTAATATGCTGTCTAGTTTGGTCATCACTTTTCTTCCAAGTCATAAATATGTTTTAAGTTCATGGAGGCAGCCATCACCTGCAGTGATTTCCAAGCCCCCAAAATAGTCTGCTGCTGTTTCCAATGTTTTCCCATCTATTTGCCATGAAGTGATGAGACTGGATGCAATGATTTTAGTTTTCTGAATGCTGAGCTTTAAGCTAACTTTTTCACTCTCCTCTTTCACTTTCATCAGGAGACTCTTTAGTTCTTCTTCACTTTCTGCCATAAGGGTGGTGTCATCTGCATATCTGAGATTCTTGATATTTCTCCCAGCAATCTGGATTCCAGCGTGTGCTTCCTCCAGCCCAGTGTTTCTCATGATGTACTCTGCATATAAGTTAAATAAGCAGGGTGACAATACACTGCCTTGACATATTCCTTTTCCTATTTAGAACCAGTCTGTTGTTCCATGTCCAGTTCGAACTGTTTCTTCCTGACCTGCATACAGGTTTCTCAAGAGACAGGTCAGGTGGTCTGGTATTCCCATCTCTTTCAGAATTTTTCCCAGTTTATTGTGATCCACACAGTCAAAGGCTTTGGCATAGTCAATAAAGCAGAAATAGATGTCTTTTTTTTTCTGGAACTCTCTTGCTTTTTCAATGATCCAGTGGATGTTGGCAGTTTGATCTCTGGTTTCTCTGCATGTTTTAAATCCCTCTTGAACATTTGGAAGTTCACAGTTCATGTGAACTTGGAGAATTTTGAGCATTACTTTACTAGTGTGTGAGATGAGTGCAATTGTGCAGCAGCTTGAATATTCTTTGTCATTGCCTTTCTTTGGGATTGGAATGAAAACTGACTAATGACTAGATGTTTTCAATTGCATATGCTGAAAGAACTGGCTGTGCAGTTTTGAAGAAAAAAAATCATTTTAACCCATTTTCTCTGAAGTGCAAGGCATATCATGGCCATCCCTGAATCATAAAGTCACCTTTTCTTTATGTAGTCATAGTTTCATGCCTAAATTATAGGCCAACTCGTGCTCAAATTGACTCTGATGTCAGGGGCAGATCAACTAATAAAAAGCTTGGATTGTCCCTCTGGAGGAAAGTGAGATCTTTGTCCCACGAGAAGAATCTGAAGGGTTAAGGGAACTTGCAAGAGTGGGGAAAGCTTAGTCCATCCTACATGTACAAAAAATCTTAAATAAGGCTTATTTACTTTACCGAAGTAAAAAAACAGATGATGAAAACAATTATAAATCAATGAAAGGTAAAGAAACTCATAGTCTGTTATCAAAAATTGCATTCTAAGAAAA
Source organism: Capra hircus (assembly GCF_001704415.2). Classification (NCBI taxonomy): domain Eukaryota; kingdom Metazoa; phylum Chordata; class Mammalia; order Artiodactyla; family Bovidae; genus Capra; species Capra hircus. The sequence continues at coordinate 1,098 of NW_017207153.1, read as the reverse complement.
CTTTGTTCTCTTAACCTAGAGAGGAGACTAAATTCCATCTGGTACCAGCTTACCAGAAGACAAACAAACAAACAAAAATTATCGGTAAGCTTAAAAAGTATATTCCATATATCTTGAAGTAGCAGTATTTCTGCAAAGGCATCAGTGTGAAATCATAGAAGACATGGTTAAAACCTGATTAAATAGAAATTGACAATGTAATCTGGTCACTGCTGCGACTTGAAATGCTTTAATATGATAACTGGAATTATAACTGACAGCATTTGACCAGGACATATCAGATTTTCACGGATGTCAGATAATTTCTAGGATATCTATATTAGGAACTGAAGGAATCTTTGAACCTAGGAAAGAAAACAACAGTCTCAAAGGCCCTTGCTGAATATCTATCAGCAAGGAATGTCTTTGCAAGGATCGCAAAATGAAGGGAAATACACCGACCTGCCTCTGCAACTTCGGTCCTCTGAGCAGATCTGGAGGTCTCCCTTTGTATAAGCTAACCTGTTCCTTCCAAATAGAGGTTTGCAACACAAAAAGTGGCCGCCTATTCTTCCTCGAAGGAGGATCTCTTTCCCACATCCTGCGAACTCCCTTTCCCAGCCTCCCAGGAAAGCGCGTCTTGCAGTTCCTTTCAGAAATCCTATGGACGGAGAAGCTGGTAGGCTGCAGTCCGTGGGGTCGCTGAGGGTCGGACACGACTGAGCGACTGCACTTTCATTTTCACTTTCATGCATTGGGAAGGCAATGGCAACCCACTTACTGTTCTTGCTGGAGAATCCCAGGGACGGGGGAGCCTAGTGGGCTACCGTCTATGGCGTCGCACAGAGTCGAACACGACTGAAGCAACTTAGCAGGCAGCAGCAGGCAGCAGTTCCTTTCTTAGGGGCAGTTATCCCTGAGATTGGGACCTGGAAAGGCAGAGCCACCTCCCACACACCGTCTTTTCTGTCCCCTTTTCCTCTGGAGGAGAGCTCTAGTGAGCCTAGGTCTGTCAGGAAAATTCTTGGCTTTGACGGGATCCCACCCGGTGTGTGAACCTGCATAGCCGACCTAGGGCCCACAGGGCACCTGTTTTGCTCGAGTGGGTCCTGGAGGGTG
>NW_017207152.1:0-4552 GCF_001704415.2 Capra hircus | reverse complement strand
CTCGTGCTTCCTCTCGAGTGAGACGGTTTTTCGAGGAACTTCTTGAGTTGCAGTAAGGGTGTGAAGGACCCTTTGGAAGTTCCAGAGTTTAGGTGTGATTAGCCTCAGGACGCCTCAGCGGAAATGGGCCTCATCTCGCCTGGAGGGCAGAACCTCCTGGATTTTCTCGAGTTGCGGCAGGTGCTCTCGACTTACGACGGGAACTCAGGGACCCGCTGTGGTGGCGTCAGGAAAGGCCAGTCCCATGCGAGTTGCTCGAGGGCCTCTCGGGATTCCTCTCCCGTCGATGCAGGGGCCTAAGATCTTGTGTGGAGTCGGTGCCGGAACCTGAGGATTCCTCTCCAGTGCTGACATGGATCTTGGGGTACTTCTGGAGTCTCCCCAGGGGAGTCAGTCCTCGTCTCGAGTGGGGGCATGCACGTGCACTTTCCTACCGAGCTGTAGCAGCAGTGTCGCGCTTCCTTCGTGTGGATCAAGGGATCTGTGGCTTTCCATCAAGGCTTTCCCACGAGGCTTTCCCACAGTGCTGTCCCACGTGCCACCGTGGTGTGAGTCCAACCCCGGCTAGAAAGTCGGGACAGTGCAGGGAAAACAGGTTTCCCTGGAATGGACTGAGACATCTGGGGGACTCTGGGAATGGTGGCACAACCCTGGAGTTCCTCTCAACATTCCTGTGGAGAGCGCCTCCTCTTGAGATGCGAAGGGAACGCCGGGAATTCTTTCCCGACCACGCAGGGAAAGGATCCCTACTCTCGAGCTAGGAGGCGGAAACGGGTCTCTGCTGGATGTGGGCGGGAATCTCGTGCTTCCTCTCGAGTCGAGACCGATTTGTCGAGGAACTTCTTGAGTTGCAGTAAAGGAGTGAAAGACCCTTTGGAAGTTCCAGATGTTAGATGCGATTAGCCTCCAGACGCCTCAGCGGAAATGGGCCTCATCTCGCCTGGAGGGGAGAACCTCCTGGATTTTCTCGAGTTGCGGCAGGTGCTCTCGACTTACGACTGGGACCTCAGGGACCCGCTCTGGTGGCCTCAGGAAAGGCCAGTCCCCATGCGAGATGCTCGGGGGCCTCTCGGGATTCCTCTCCCGTCGAAGCCGGGGCCTAAGACCTTGTGTGGAATCGGTGCCGGAACCTGAGGATTCCTCTCCAGTGCTGACATGGATCTTGGGGTACTTCTGGAGTCTCCCCAGGGGAGTCAGTCCTCGTCTCGAGTGGGGGCATGCAAGTGCGCTTTCCTCCCGAGCTGTAGCAGCAGTGTCACGCTTCCCTTCGCGTGGATCAAGGGATCAGGGGCTTTCCCTCGAGGCTTTCCCATGAGGCTTTCCCACGAGGCTTTCCCACATGGGCTGTCCCACGTGCCACCGTGGTGTGAGTCGATCCTCGGCTTGAAAGTCGAGGCAGTGTAGGGAAAACAGGTTTCCCTGGAATGGACTTGAGACATCTGGGGGACTCTGGGAATGTGGCACGACCCTGGAGTTCCTCTCGCCTTTCCTGTGGAGAGCGCCTCCAATTGAGATGCGACGGGAAGGCCGGGAATTCTTTCCCGACCACGCAGGGAAAGGATGCCCTCCTCTCGAGCTAGGAGGCGGAAACGGGGCTCCTCTGGTTGTGGGCGGGACTCTCGTGCTTCCTCTCGAGTGGAGTCGGGTATGTCGGGGAACTTCTTGAGTTGCATCAAGGGTGTGAAGGACCCTTTGGAAGTTCCAGAGTTTAGGTGTGATTAGCCTCAAGACGCCTCAGTGGAAATGGGCCTCATCTCGAATGGAGGGGAGAACCTCCTGGATTTTCTCGAGTTGCGGCAGGTGCTCTCGACTTACGACGGGGACATCAGGGACCCGCTCTGGTGGCCTCAGGAAAGGCCAGTCCCCTTGCGAGTTGCTCGGGGACCTCTCGGGTTTCTGCTCCCGTCGATGCTGGGGCCTAAAACCTTGTGTGGAGTCAGTGCCGGAACCTGAGGATTCCTCTGCAGTGCTGACATGGTCCTTGGGGTACTTCTGGAGTCTCCCCAGGGGAGTCAGTCCTCGTCTCGAGTGGGGACATGCACGTGCCCTTTCCTTCCGAGCTGTAGCAGCAGTGTCGCACTTCCCTTCGCGTGGATCAAGGAATCTGTGGCTTTCCCTCGAGGCTTTCCCACGAGGCTTTCCCACGAGGCTTTCCCACAGGGCTGTCCCACGTGCCACTGTGGTGAGAGTCGATCCTTGGATTGAAAGTCGAGGCAGTGCAGGGAAAACAGGTTTCCCTGGAATGGACTGAGACATGTGGGGGACTCTGGGAATGGTGGCACAACCCTGGAGTTCCTCCCGCCTTTCCTGTGGAGAGCGCCTCCTCTTGAAATGCGACAGGAATGCTGGGAATTCTTTCCCGACCACGCAGGGAAAGGATCCCTACTCTCGAGCTAGTAGGCGGAAACGGGTCTCTGCTGGATGTGGGCGGGAATCTCGTGCTTCCTCTCGAGCGGAGACCGGTTTGTCGAGGAACTTCTTGAGTTGCAGTAAAGGAGTGAATGACCCTTTGGAAGTTCCAGATGTTAGATGTGATTAGCCTCCAGACGCCTCAGTGGAAATGGGCCTCATCTCGCCTGGAGGGGAGAACCTTCTGGATTTTCTCGAGTTGCGGCAGGTGCTCTCGACTTACGACTGGGACCTCAGGGACCCGCTCTGGTGGCCTCAGGAAAGGCCAGTCCCCATGCGAGATGCTCGGGGGCCTCTCGGGATTCCTCTCCCGTCGAAGCCGGAGCCTAAGACCTTGTGTGGAATCGGTGCCGGAACCTGAGGATTCCTCTCCAGTGCTGACATGGATCTTGGGGTACTTCTGGAGTCTCCCCAGGGGAGTCAGTCCTCGTCTCGAGTGGGGGCATGCAGGTGCGCTTTCCTCCCGAGCTGTAACAGCAGTGTCGCGCTTCCCTTGGCGTGGATCAAGGGATCTGGGGCTTTCCCTCGAGGCTTTCCACGAGGTTTTCCCACGAGGCTTTCCCACAGGGCTGTCCCACGTGCCACCTTGGTGTGCGTCGATCCTCGACTTGAAAGTCGAGGCAGTGCAGGGAAAACAGTTTCCCTGGAATGGACTGAGACTTCTGCAGGACTCTGGGAATATTGACATGACACTGGAGTTCGTCTCGACTTTCCTGTGGAGAGCGCCTCCTCTTGAGATGCGAGCGGAACGCCGGGAATTTTTTTCCGACCAGGCAGGGAAAGGATCCCTCCTCTCGAGCTAGGAGGCGGAAACGGGTCTCCGCTGGATGTGGGCGGGACTCTCGTGCTTCCTCTCGAGTGGAGACCGGTTTTTCGAGGAACTTCTTGAGTTGCAGTAAGGGTGTGAAGGACCCTTTGGAAGTTCCAGAGTTTAGGTGTGATTAGCCTCAGGACGCCTCAGCGGAAATGGGCCTCATCTCGCCTGGAGGGCAGAACCTCCTGGATTTTCTCGAGTTGCGGCAGGTGCTCTCGACTTACGACGGGAACCTCAGGGACCCGCTGTGGTGGCGTCAGGAAAGGCCAGTCCCCATGCGAGTTGCTCGAGGCCCTCTCGGGATTCCTCTCCCGTCGATGCAGGGGCCTAAGATCTTGTGTGGAGTCGGTGCCGGAACCTGAGGATTCCTCTCCAGTGCTGACATGGATCTTGGGGTACTTCTGGAGTCTCCCCAGGGGAGTCAGTCCTCGTCTCGAGTGGGGGCATGCACGTGCACTTTCCTACCGAGCTGTAGCAGCAGTGTCGCGCTTCCCTTCGTGTGGATCAAGGGATCTGTGGCTTTCCCATCCAAGGCTTTCCCACGAGGCTTTCCCACAGTGCTGTCCCACGTGCCACCGTGGTGTGAGTCCAACCCGGCTAGAAAGTCGGGACAGTGCAGGGAAAACAGGTTTCCCTGGAATGGACTGAGACATCTGGGGGACTCTGGGAATGGTGGCACAACCCTGGAGTTCCTCTCAACATTCCTGTGGAGAGCGCCTCCTCTTGAGATGCGAAGGGAACGCCGGGAATTCTTTCCCGACCACGCAGGGAAAGGATCCCTACTCTCGAGCTAGGAGGCGGAAACGGGTCTCTGCTGGATGTGGGCGGGAATCTCGTGCTTCCTCTCGAGTCGAGACCGATTTGTCGAGGAACTTCTTGAGTTGCAGTAAAGGAGTGAAAGACCCTTTGGAAGTTCCAGATGTTAGATGCGATTAGCCTCCAGACGCCTCAGCGGAAATGGGCCTCATCTCGCCTGGAGGGGAGAACCTCCTGGATTTTCTCGAGTTGCGGCAGGTGCTCTCGACTTACGACTGGGACCTCAGGGACCCGCTCTGGTGGCCTCAGGAAAGGCCAGTCCCTGCGAGATTGCTCGGGGGCCTCTCGGGATTCCTCTCCCGTCGAAGCTGGGCCCTAAGACCTTGTGTGGAACAGTGCCGGAAACCTGAGAATTCCTCTCGCAGTGCTGACATGGATCTTGGGGTATTTTCTCGAGTCTCCCCCAGGGAGTCAGTCCTCGTCTCGAGTGGGGCATGCACATGCGCTTTCCTCCCGAGCTGTAGCAGCAGTGTCGTTCTTCCCTTCGCGTGATCAAGGGATCTGTGGCTTTCC
>NW_017207151.1:0-4553 GCF_001704415.2 Capra hircus | reverse complement strand
TCCCCGACCACGCAGGGAAAGGATCCTCCTCTCCGAGCTCGGGCGGAAACGGGGCCTCCTGGATGTGGGTGGGACTCTCGTGCGACTCTCGAGTGGAGACGGGTATGTCGGGGAACTTCTTGAGTTGTAGCACGGGTGTGAAGGACCCTATGGAAGTTCCAGATGTTAGATGTGATTTGCCTCGAGACGCCTAAGTGGAATTGGGCCTCATCTCGCCTGAGGGGAGAACCTCCTGTATTTTCTCGAGTTGCGGCAGGGTGTTCTTGACTTACGACGGTGACCTCAGGGACCCGCTCTGGTGGCCTCAGGAAAGGCCAGTCCCCATGCGAGTTGCTCCGGGGCTCTCGGATTCCTCTCCAGTCGATGCTGGGCCTGAGACCTTGTCTGGATACAGTTCCGGAACCTGAGGATTCCTCTCCAGTGCTGACATGTATCTTAGGGTACTTCTGGAATCTCCCCAGGGGAGTCAGTCCTCGTCTCGAGTGGGGGCATGCACGTGCGCTTTCCTCCCGAGCTGTAGCAGCAGTGTCACGCTTCCCTTCGCGTGGATCAAGGGATCTGTGGCTTTCGCTCGAGGCTTTTACACGAGGGTTTCCCACGAGGCTTTCCCACAGGGCTGTCCCACGTGCCACAGTGGTGTGAGTCAATACTCTGCTTTAAAGTCGACGCAGTGCAGGGAAAACAGGTTTCCCTGGAATGGACTGAGACATCTGGGGGACTCTGGGAATGGTGGCAGGACCCTGGAGTTCCTCTCGCCTTTCCTGTGGAGAGCGCCTCCTCTTGAGATGCGACCGAAACTCGGGAATTCTTTCCCGACCACGCAGGGAAAGGATCCCTCCTCTCGAGCTAGGAGGCAGAAACGGGGCTCCTCTGGATGTGGGCAGAACTCTCGTGTTTCCTCTCGAGTGGAGACGGGTATGTCGGGGAACTTCTTGAATTGGCAAAGGGTGTGAAGGACCCTTTGGAAGTTCCAGAGTTTAGATGTGATTAGCCTCGAGAAGCCTCAGCGGAAATGGGCCTCATCTCGCCTGGAGGGGAGAACCTCCTGGATTTTCTCGAGTTGCGGCAGGTGCTCTCGACTTACGACGGGACCTCAGGGACCCGCTCTGGTGGCCTCAGGAAAGGCCAGTCCACATGCCAGTTGCTCGGGGCCTCTCGGGATTCCTCTCCCGTCGAGTCGGGGCCTAAGACCTTGTGTGGTGTCGGTGCCGGAACCTGAGCATTCCTCTCCAGTGCTGACATGGATCTTGGGGTACTTCTGAGTCTCCCCAGGGGAGTCAGTCCTCGTCTCGAGTGGGGGCTGCACGTGAGCTTTCCTCTCGAGCTGTAGCAGCAGTGTCACGCTGGCTTAAGACCTTGTGTGGCGTCGGTGCCGGAACCTGAGAATTCCTCTCAGTGCTGACATGGATTTTGGGGTACTTCTGAGTCTCCCAGGGGAGTCAGTCCTCGTCTCGAGTGGGGCTGCAGTGCGCTTTCTCTCGAGCTCTAGTAGCAGTGTCACGCTTCCCTTCGCTTGGATCAAGGATCTGTGGCTTTCCCTCGGGGCTTTCCACGAGTCTTTCCCACAGGGCTGTTCCACGTGCCACGTGGTGTGAGTCGATCCTCGGCTTGAAAGTCGAGGCATTGCAGGGAAGACAGGTTTCCCTGGAATGGACTGTGACATCTGGGGACTCTGGAATGGTGGCACGACCCTGGAGTTCCTCTCACCTTTCCTGTGTTCAGCGGCTCCTCTTGAGATGCGACAGGAAGGCCGCGAATTCTTTCCCGATCACGCAGGGAAAGGATCCCTCCGTCGAGCTAGGAGGCGGAAACGGGCTGCTCTGGATGTGGGCAGAACTCTGGTGCTTCCTCTCGAGTGGAGACGGGTATGTCGGGGAACTTCTTGAGTTGCAGCAAGGGTGTGAAGGACCCTTTGGAAGTTCCAGATGTTAGGTGTGATTAGCCTCGAGACGCCTCTGCGGAAATGGGCCTCATCTCGCCTGGAGGGGAGAACCTCCTGGATTTTCTCGAGTTGCGGCAGGTGCTCTCGACTTACGACGGGGACCTCAGGGACCCGCCTCTGGTGGCCTCAGGAAAGGCCAGTCCCATGCGAGTTGCTCGGGGGCCTCTCGGGATTCTTCTCCCTTTGATGCCGGGGGCCTAAGATCTTGTGTGGAGTCGGTGCTGGAACCTGAGGATTCCTCTCCAGTGCTGACATGGATCTTGGGGTACTTCTGGAGTCTCCCCAGGGGGAGTCCGTCCTCGTCTCGAGTGGGGGCATGCACGGGTGCTTTCCTCCCGAGCTGTAGCAGCAGTGTCACGCTTCCCTTCGCGTGGATAAGGGATCAGGGGCTTTCCTCGAGGCTTCCACGAGGCTTTTCCACGAGGCTTTCCCACAGGGCTGTCCCACGTGCCACCGTGGTGTGAGTCGATCCTCGCTTGAAAGTCGTCGCAGTGCTGGGAAAACAGGTTTCCCTGAATGGACTTAGACATCTGGGGGACTCTCGAAATGGTGGCATGACGTGGACTTCCTCTCGCCTTTCCTGTGGAGAGCGCCTCATCTTGAGATGCGACGGAAACGCCGGAAATTCTTTCCCGACCACGCAGTGAAAGGATCCCTCCTCTCGAGCTAGGAGGCGGAAATGGGGCTCCTCTGGATGTGGGCGGACTCTCGTGTTTCCTCTCCAGTGGAGACGGGTATGTCGGGGAACTTCTTGAGTTGCAGCAAAGGTGTGAAGGACACGTTGGAAGTTCCAAAGGTTAGGTGTGAATAGCCTCGAGAAGCCTCAGCGGAAATGGGCCTCATCTCACCTGGAGGGAGAACCTCCTGGATTTTCTCGAGTTGCGGCAGGTGCTCTCGTCTTACTACGGGGACATCAGGGTACCGCACTGGTGGCCCCAGGAAAGGCCAGACCCCATGCGAGTTGCTCGGGGGCCTCTCGGGATTCCTCTCCCAGTCGATGCCGGGACCTAAGATCTTGTGTGGAGCCAGTGCCGGAACCTGAGGATTCCTCTTCTGTGCTTACGTGGATCTCGGGGGTAGTTCTGGAGTCTCCCCAGTGGAGTCAGTCCTCGTCTCGAGTGGGGGCATGCACGTGCCTTTCCTCCCGAGCTGTAGCAGCAGTGTCACCCTTTCCTTCTCGTGGATCTAGGAATCTGTGGCTTTCCCTCGAGGCTTTCCCACGAGGCTTTCCCACAGGGCTGTCCCACGTGCCACCGGTGGTGTGAGTCGATCCTCGGCTTGAAAGTCGAGGCAGTGCAGGGAAAACAGGTTTCCCTGGAATGGACTGAGACATCTGGGGGACTCTGGAAATGGTGGCTCGACCCTGGAGTTCCTCTCGCCTTTCCTGTGGAGAGAGCGTCCTCTTGAGATGCGACGGGAACGCCGGGAATTCTTTCCCGACCACGCAGGGAAAGTATCCCTCCTCTCGAGCTAGGAGGCGGAAACTGGGCTCCTCTGGATGTGGTCGGGACTCTCGTGATTCCTCTCGAGTGGAGACGGGTATGTCGGGGAACTTCTTGAGTTGCAGCAAGGGTGTGAAGGACCCTTTGGAAGTTCCAGAGTTTAGATGTGATTAGCCTCGAGAAGCCTCAGCGGAAATGGCCTCATCTCGCCTGGAGGGGAGAACCTCCTGGATTTTCTCGAGTTGCGGCAGGTGCTCTCGACTTACGACAGGGACCACAGGGACCCGCTCTGGTGGCCTCAGGAAAGGCCAGTCCCCATGCCAGTTGCTCGGAGGGCTCTCGGGATTCCTCTCCGTCGATGCGGGCCTAAGACCTTGTGTGGAGTCAGTGCCGGAACCTGAGAATTCCTCTCCAGTGCTGACTTGGATCTTGGGTACTCTGAGTCTCCCAGGGGAGTCAGTCCTCGTCTCGAGTGCGGGCCTGCACGTGCGCTTTCCTCTCGAGCCGTAGCAACAGTGTCACACTTCCCTTCACTTGGATCAAGGGATCTGTGGCTTACCCTCGTTGCTTTCCCACGAGTCTTTCCCACGAGGCTTTCCACAGGGTTGTCCCACGTGCCACCGTGGTGTGAGTCGATCCTCGGCTTGAAAGTGGAGGCAGTGCAGGGAAAACAGGTTTCCCTGGAATGGACTGAGACATCTGGGGGATTCTGGGAATGGTGGCATGACCCTGGAGTTCCTCTCGCCTTTCTGTGCGAGAGCGCCTCCTCTTGAGATGCGACGGAAACGCCGGGAATTCTTGCCCGACCACGCCGGGAAAGGATCCCTCCTCTCGAGCTAAGAGGCGGAAAAGGGGCTCCTCTGGATGTGGGCGGGACTCTCGTGCTTCTCTCGAGTGGAGACGGGTATGTCGGGGAACTTCTGAGTTGCAGCAAGGGTGTGAAGGACCCTTTCGAAGTTCCAGAATTTAGGTGTCATTAGGCTCGAGACGCCTCAGCGGAAATGGGCCTCATGTCGCCTGGAGGGGAGAACCTTCTGGATTTTCTCGAGTTGCGGGCAGGTGCTCTCGACTTACGACGGGGACCTCAGGGACCCGCTCTGGTGGCCTCAGCAAAGGCCAGTCCCCAGGCGAATTGCACGGGCGCCTCTCGGAATCCTCTCCCGTCGATG
>NW_017207150.1:0-18230 GCF_001704415.2 Capra hircus | reverse complement strand
CAAATGTGCAGTTATGGAGTAGGTCTATGTGAGTCTTTACAACCTCTCAGGACTTCTTAAGATAAAGGATTAGCCAGAAGGTTTTTTCCAGAGACCGTCCTCAGAAGGATGCATGATTGTTTATATAATCCTAAGGAATGTAGAGGGAAAACAGTTTGTCCTTCCTTCCTCCTTGAGAATTCTAGACCCCTCTCTCCTTGGGGACCCTTGAACTTCTTAGAAACCTGCCTTGGCAATGACTCTCTCAGAAACATGATTGAACAGCCGTTTGGAGCTTCCTTTGACTTTCCCTGGGAGGGAGGGAGCCCTCCCTGAGCACAGGGCCTCAGGGGCCATGGCCAATGAAAAATAATCTCCCAGCAAGTGCTTTTCAGCCCTGTGTGACTCTCAGCCCACAGGAGGCTGAGAAAACTCTCTTCCTTGGAGGAAGGAAAGGCAGCCCAAGAGTGTGTTTTCAGGCCTGTATCTTGCAGCAAGTGTTTGGCTTGTTAGACAGAAGACCTGCAGGCCTGTTCCAACAGACTCAATGCCAGAATCAGGGCCTTGTGTCTCCCTGCAGTTTCCTGGCCTTGCAAACACATTCCTAGGTGAGAGCAGTCCTGCCCATGGGGAAGCAGGCTGCGGGAGTGTGTCTGAGGGGGCCAGGTGTCATGCTGGGGTCACCTGGTCGAGGGCACCTTGCACCTCCAATGGACCCCAGGCAAGGAGTTGCAGGCCACCACCTTGCTTCTGAAATCCCCAAAATGGGGAGCAAAGCTCGCTCTGTCAGAGGGAAGAAAACAGCAACAGGATGGATTTTCAAGCAGTTGCTAGGCTGTACTGCGTTAGGGCTCCAAGGAAGGAAAATGCGAATTTTTAGCCCCTACGACTGGTATCCAGGTGGGCTCCCAGGATGATTTCCCCGCAGGATCCAAGAACGTTCCAGGACAGACCTGGGCTCACTAGCTCCCTCCTGCAGAGGAAACATGAGAGAACAGCTGTTTGGAGGTTGCTTTGACTTCCCCTGGGAGGGTAGGATCCCTCCCTGGGTGCAGGGCCTCAGGGGCCATTGCCGCTGAGAAATGCCCTCGAAGCCAGACCTTTCCAGCCTTGTATGACTCAGCACGGAGGAGACTGGAAAAGCTCTCTTCCTTGGAGGAAGGAAAGGCAGCCCCAGAGAGTGTGTTTTCACACCTGTATCTTGCAGCAAGTGTTTGGCATCTCAGACGTCAGACCTCCAGGCCTGCTCCAACGGCCTCAGTTCCAGAGTCAGGGCCGTGTGTCTCCCTGCATTTTCTGAGCCTTGGGAACACATTCCTAGGTCAGAACAGTCCTGCCCATGGGGAAGGAGGCTGCGGGAGTGTGTCTGAGGGGGTCGGGTGCCATGCTGGGGTCCAATAGACCCGGTACCTCCAATAGACCCCAGGACAACAGCGGTGGGGCTCCCCCTGGCTTCCGAAATGCCAAAGCGAGAAGCAAAGCTAGCTCTATCAGAAGGAAGAAAAGAGCAATCGGATGGATGTTCAGGCTGTTGCTGGTCCGCACCACTTCAGGGTCCCCCCCGAGAGGAACAGGCGCCCTGTGGCCCCTAGGTCCGATATGCAGGTTAACACACAGGGTGTGTCCCCATAGGAGCCAAGAATTTTCCTGACAGACCTAGGCTCACTAGAGCTCTCCTACAGGGCAAAAGGGGTAGAACAGACTGTGGATGTGACTCTGTCTTTCCCAGCGAGCATGGGGCCCTCCCTACGGCCCCGGGCTCCAGGGAAAATTGTCCCTGAAAAATGACCTCCAAGAAGCGCTTTTCCAGCAGGCTGGGATGCAGAGTTCACAGGATGCGGGGAAAGTGATCGTCCTTCAGGGAAGAAGAGGCAGCCACCCAGTGTGTGTTTGCAAGCCTGTATTTGGAAGAAACTGGTTATGCTCCTTCAAGGGGAGACCTCCAGGTCTGCTCAGAGGACCGAAATTCCAGAGGCAGCACCATGCATCTCCCCTGTCCTTTCTGAGCCTTGGAAAGACATGCCTAGCTTATAGCGGTATTGCTCATGAAGAAGCAGGATGCAGGAATGTGTCAGACATGACTGGGTGCCTTCCTGGGTTCAGCTCCGTGAGGGGCCTTTCCACTCAAAGTAGGTCCCATGCCTCCTTGGGGAGGAAGTGGGGCCCGCTTGCCTCCAAATTGCCAAAGGCTGGAACAAAGCTAGTTCTATCAGAGGTAAGAAAAGAGCAATTGGATGGATGTGGAAGCTGTTGCTGGGCCGCACTGCTTCAGGCCCCCCACCCCTCCGCCCCCGAGAGAAACAGGCGCCCTGTGGCCCCTAGGTCCTGGATGCAGTTTCACACATAGAATGTGTCCCCATAGGAGCCAAGAATTTTCCTGACAGACCTAGGCTCACTAGAGCTCTCCTACAGAGCAAAGGGGATGGGACAGATGTGTGGCTGTGGCTCTGCCTTTCCCTGGGAGTGTGGAGCCGCTCCCTATGGCCCCGGGCTCCAGGGGAAGTTGCCCCTGAATAATGACCTCCAAGAAGCGCTTTTCCAACTGGCTGAGACGTGGAGTTCTCAGGATGCAGGGAAAGCGAGTGTCCTTCGGGGAAGCAAAGGCAGTCACCTGTTATCATGACTTACTAGAATAGTAGGTACCTTCTCCGGTTGGGCAGAGGCCTTCCCTACCTGATCTGAAAAAGAAAATGAAGTAGCTCGCTGATTTGAGAAATAATTCCCAGACTTGGGTTTCCAACCAGTATTGAATCCGACAATGGCCCCGTCTTCGTAGCCGCGTTAATTAACAGGTATGTGAAGCTCTAAATATCAGTGGAAATTACATACAGCATATAGGCCCCAGTGTTCTGGAATGGTGGAAAGAAACAACCAAACTCTTGAAGAGACACTTTCAAAATGGATCATAGAGACTGACTGTACATGGATGGGCTTGCTTCCGGCAGACTTACTTATATTACAGGTAACCGCACGTTCCCACAGTTGTTGTCCTTATGAAATTTTCTATGGGAGACCCCCTCCCACAGTGAGGCAGGTGTTAGCAGATTTGCCACAAGTAAGGGGGTGGGATTTCACAGCAGATGGAACAATTAGGTAAGGTAATAAATCAGGTAACTAAGTTTGTATAAAAAAGAATATCATTCCCCCTTGAGGAAGAGATTCATGAATTTGTGCTCAGTGATCAGGTGTGGCTCAATGACTGGAAACACAATTCCTTGGCCTGACATCGGAAAGGTCCTTATACTGTTGTTTTAGCCACAATTCTGAAAGAGATGGGAATACCAGACCACCTAACCTGCCTCTTGAGAAATCTGGATGAAGGTCAGGAAGCAACAGTTAGAGCAGGACATGGAACAACAGACTGGTTCCAAAAAGGAAAAGGAGTATGTCAAGGCTGTATATTGTCACCCTGTTTATTTAACTTCTATGCAGAGTACATCATGAAAAATGCTGGGATGGAAGATACATAAGCTGGAATCAAGATTGCCGGTAGAAATATCAATCAACTTAGATATGCAGATGACACCACCATTATGGCAGAACGTGAAGAGGAACGGGTATGTCGGGGAACTTCTTGAGTTGCAGCAAGAGTGTGAAGGACCCTTTGGAAGTTCCAGAGGTTAGGTGTGGTTAGTCTCGAGATGCCTGAGCGGAAATGGGCCTCATGTCGCCTGGAATGGAGAGGCTCCTGGATATTCCCGAGTTTCAGCAGGTGCTCTCGAGTTACGACGGGGATTCAGGGACTCGCTCTGGCGGCCGCAGGAAAGGCCAGTTATCATGCGTGTTGCTAGGGGGCCTCTCGTGATTCCTCTCCCGTCGTTGCCGGGGCCTAAGACCTTGTGTGGAGTCGGGGCCGGAAGCTGAGGATTCCTCTCCAGTGCTGACATGGATTTTGGGGTACTTCTGGAGTATCCACAAAGGAGTCAGGGCTCGTCTCGAGTGGGGGCATGAGCGTGCCCTTTCCTCCCATGCTGTAGCAGCAGTGTCATGCTTACCCTTGCGTGGACCAAGGGATCTGTGGCTTTCCCTCGAGTCTTTCCCACGAGGCTTTCCCACAGGGCTGTCCCACGTGTCACGGTGGTGTGAGTCGATCCTCGGCGTGAAAGCCGAGGCAGTGCAGGGAAAACAGGTTCCTGTGGAACGGACTGAGATATCTGGGGGAGTCTTGGAATGGTGGCACGACCCTGCAGTTCCTCTCCCCTTTCCTTTGGAGAGCGCCTCCTCTTGAGATGCGATGGGAATGCCGGGAATTCTTTCCCCACCAAGCAGGGAAAGGATCCGTCCTCTCGAACTACGAGCCAGAAACGGAGCTCCTCTGGATGTGGCCGGGACCCTCGTGCTTCCTCTTGAGTGGAGACAGGTATGTCGGGGAACTTCTTGAGATGCAGCATGGTGTGAAAGACTCTTTGGAAATTCCAGAGGTCAAGTGTGATTAGCCTCGAGACACCTCAGTGGAAACGGGCCTCATCTCGCCTGCAGGGGAGAACCTCCTGGATTTTACCGAGTTGCGGCAGGTGCTCTTGACTTACGACGGGGACCTCATGGACCCGCTCTAGTGACCTCAGGAAAGGCCAGTCCCCATGCGAGTTGCTAGAGGGCCTGTCGCTGTTCCTCTCCCGTCGATGGCAGGGCCTAAGACCTTGTGTGGAGTCGGGGTCGGAACCTGAGGATTCCTCTCCAGGGCTGACATGCATCTTGGGGTACTTCTGGAGTCTCCCCAGTGGAGTCAGTCCTCGTATCGAGTGGGGGCATGCACGTGCGCTTTCCTCCCGAGCTGTAGCAGCAGTGTCGCGCTTCCATTCGCGTGGATCAAGGGATCTGTGGCTTTCCCTCGAGGATTTCCCACGAGGCTATCCCAAGAGGCTTTCACACAAGGCTTTCCCACAGGGCTGTCCCACGTGCCACCGTGGTGTGAGACGCTCCTGGGCTTGAAAGTCGAGGCAGTGCAGGGAAAACAGTTTTCCCTGGAATGGACTGAGACATCTGGGGGACTCTGGGAATGGTGGCACGACCCTGGAGTTCCTCTCGCCTTTCCTGTGGAGAGCACCTCCTCTTGAGATGCGACAGGAACGCCGGGAATTCTTTCCCGACCACGCAGGGAAAGGATCCCTCCTCTCGAGCTAGGAGACGTAATCGGGCTCTCTGGATGTGGGCCGGACTCACTTGCTTCCTCTCAAGTGGAGACGGGTATGTCGGGGAACTTCTTGAGTTGCAGCAAGGGTGTGAAAGTCCCTTTGGAAGTTCCAGATGTCAGATGTGATTAGCCTCGAAACGCCACAGCGGAAATGGGCCTCATCTCGCCGGGAGGGGAGAACCTCCAGGATTTTCTCGAGTTGCGGCAGGTGCTCTCGACTTACTACGGGGACCTCAGGGACCCGCTCTGGTGGCCTCAGGAAAGGCCAGTCCCCATGCGAGTTGCTCGGCGGCCTCTCGGGATTCCTCTCCCGTCGATGCTGGGGCCTAAGATCTTGTGTGGAGTCGGTGCCGGAATCTGAGGATTCCTCTCCAGTGCTGACATGGATCTTGGGGTACTTCTTGAGTCTCCCAAGGGGAGTCAGTCCTCGTCTCGAGTGGGGGCATGCACGTGCGCTTTCCTCCCTAGCTGTAGCAGCAGTGTCACGCTTCCCTTCACGTGGATCAAGGGATCAGGGGTTTTCCCTCGAGGCTTTCCCACGAGGCTTTCCCACAGGGCTGTCCCACGTGCCACCGTGGTGTGAGTCGATCCTTGGCTTGAATTTCCAGGCAGTGCAGGGAAAACAGGATTCCCTGGAATGGACGGAGACATCTGGGGGACTCTGGGAATGGTGGCACGACCCTGGAGTTCCTCTCGCCTTTCCTGTGGAGAGCGCCTCCTCTTGAGATGCGACGGGAACGCCGGGAATTCTTTGCCGAACACGCAGGGAAAGGATCCCTCCTCTCGAGCTAGGAGGCGGAAACGGGGCTCCTCTGGATGATGGTGGGACTTTCGTGCTTCCTCTCGAGTGGAGACAGGTATGTCGGGGAACTTCTTGAGTTGCAGCAAGGGTGTGAAGGACCCTTTGGAAGTTCCAGAGGTTAGGTGTGAATAGCCTCGGGACGCCTCAGCGGAAATGGGCCTCATCTCGCCTGGAGGGGAAAACCTCCTGGATGTTCTCGGGTTGCGGTGGGTGCTCGACTTACGACGGAGACCACAGGGACCCTCTCTGGTGGCCTCAGTAAAGGCCAGTCCCCATGCGAGTTGCACGGGGTCCTCTCGGGATTCCTCTACCGTCGATGCTGGGGCCTAAGACTTTGTGTGGAGTCGGTGCCGGAACCTAAGGATTCCTCTCCAGTGCTGACATGGATCTTGGGGTACTTCTGGAGTCTCCACAGGGGAGTCAGTCCTCGTCTCGAGTGGGGGTATACACGTGCGCTTTCCTCCCGAGCTGTAGCAGCAGTTTCGCACTTCCATTCGCGTGGATCAAGGTATCTGTGGATTTCCCTCAAGGCTTTCCCACGAGGCTTTCCCACGAGGCTTTCCCACAGCGCTGTCCCACGTGCAACCGTGGTGTGAGTCGATCCTCGGCTTGAAAGTCGAGGCAGTGCAGGGAAAACATGTTTCCCTGGAAAGGACGGAGACATCTTGGGGACTCTGGGAATGGTGGCACGACCCTGGAGTTCCTCTTGCCGTTCCTGTGGAGAGCGCCACCTCTTGAGATGTGGAGGGATCGCTGGGAATTCTTTCCCGACCACGCAGGGAAAGGATCCCTCCTCTCGAGCTAGGAGACGTAATCGGGGCTCCTCTGGATGTGGGCCGGACTCTCGTGCTTTCTCTCGAGTGGAGTAGGGTATGTCGGCGAACTTCTTGAGTTGCAGATATGGTGTGAAGGACCCTTTGGAACTTCCAGAGGTTAGGTGTGATTAGCCTGGAGACGCCTCAGCGGAAATGGGCCTCATCTCGCCTGGAGGGGAGAACCTCCTGGATTTTCTCGAGTTGCGGCAGGTGCTCTCGACTGACGACGGGGACCTCAGGGACCCACTCTGGTTGCCTCAGGAAAGGCCAGTCCCCATGCGGGTTCCACGGGGGCCTCTCGGGATTCCTCTCCCGTCGAAGCCTGGGCCTAAGACCTTGTGTGGAGTCGGTGGCGGAACCTGAGGATTCCTCTCCAGTGCTGTCATGGATCTTGGGTTACTTCTGGAGTCTCCCCAGGGGAGTCAGTCCTCGTCTCGTGTGGGAGCATGCAGGTGCGCTTTCCTTCAGAGCTGTAGCAGCAGTGTCACGCTTCCCTTCGCGTGGATCAAGGGATCTGTGGCTTTCCCTCGAGGTTTTCCCACGAGGCTTTCCCACGAGGCTTTCCCACGAGGCTTTCCCGCGAGGCTTTCCCACAGGGCTGACCCACGTGTCACCATCGTGTGAGTCGATCCTCGGCTTGAAAGTCGAGGCAGTGCAGGGAAAACAGGTTTCCCTGGAATGGACTGAGACATCTGGGGGACTCTGGGAATGGTGGCACGACCCTTGATTCCCTCTCGCCTTTCATGTGGAGAGCGCCTCCTCTTGAGATGCCACGGTAACGCCAGGAATTCTTTCCCGAACCTGCAGGGAAAGGATCCCTCCTCTCGAGCTAGGAGGCAGAAACGGGGCTCCTCTGGATTTTGGCGGTACGCTCGTGCTTCCTCTCGAGTGGAGACGGGTATGCCCGGGAACTTCTTGAGTTGCAGGAAGGGTGTGAAGGACACTTTGTAACTTCCAGAGGTTAGGTGTGATTAGCCTTGAGACACCTTAGCGGAAATGGGCCTCATCTCGCCTGGAAGGGAGAACCTCCTGGATTTTCTCAAGTTGCGGCAGGTGCTCTGGACGTAGGATGGGGAACACAGGGATCCGCTCTGGTGGCCTCAGGAAAGGCCAGTCCCCATGCGAGTTGCTCGGGGGCCTCTTGGGATTCCTCTCCCTTCGATACCGGGGCCTAAGACCTTGTGTGGAGTCGGTGCCGGAACCTGAGGATTCCTCTCCAGTGCTGACATGGATCTTGGGGTACTTCTGGAGTCTCCCCAGGGGAGTCAGTCCTTATCTCGAGTGGGGGCATGCACGTGCGCTTTCCTCCCGAGCTGCAGAAGCAGTGTCACGGTTCCCTTCGCGTGGATCAAGGGATCTGTGGCTTTCCCTCGAGGCTTTCCCACGAGGCTTTCCCACGAGGCTTTCCCACAGGGTTGTCCCACTTGCCACCATGGTGTGAGTCGACCCTCGGCTTGAAAGTCGAGGCAGTGCAGGGAAAACAGTTTTCCCTGTAATAGACTAAGACATCTGGGGGACTCTGGGAATTGTGGCACGACCCTGGAGTTCCTCTCGGCTTTCCTGTGGAGAGCGCCTACTCTTGAGATGCGACGGAAAAGCCGGGAATTCTTTCCCGACCACGCAGGGAAAGGATCCCTCTTCTCGAGCTAGGAGGCGGAAACGGGGCTCCTCTGGATGTGGGCGGGACTCTCGTGCTTCCTCTTGAGCGGAGACGGGTATGTCGGGGAACTTCTTGACTTGCAGCAAGGTTGTGAAGGACCCTTTGGAAGTTCCAGAGGTTAGGTGTGATTAGGATCGAGTCGCCTCAGCGGAAATGGGCCTCATCTCGCCTGGAGGGGAAAACCTCCTGGATTTTCTCGAGTTGCGGCAAGTGCTCTTGACTTACGTTGGGGACCACAGGGACCCGCTCTGGTGGCCTCAGGAAATGCCAGTCCCCATGCGAGTTGCTCGGGAGCCTTTCGGGATTTCTCTCCCGTCGATGCCGGGGCCTAAGACCTTGTGTGGAGTCGGTGCCGGAACCTGAGGATTGCTCTCCAGTGCTGACATGGATCTTGGGGTACTTCTGGAGTCTCCCCAGGGAATCAGTCCTCGTCCCGTGTTGGGGCATGCACGTGCGCTTTCCTGCCGAGCTGTAGCAACAGTGTCACGCTTCTCTTCGCATGGGTCAAGGGATCTGTGCCTTTCCCTCGAGGCTTTCCAAAAGGGCTCTCCCACGTGCCACCGTGGTTTGTGTCGATGTCGATCTTCGGCTTGAAAGTCGAGGCAGTGCAGGGAAAACAGGTTTCCCTGGAATGGACTGAGAAATCTGGGGGACTCTGGGAATGGTGGCATGACCCTGGAGTTCCTCTCGCCTTTCCTGTGGAGAGCGACTCCTCTTGAGATGCGACGGGAACGCCGGGAATTCTTTCCCGACCACGCAGGGAAAGATCCCTCCTCTCGAGCTATGAGGCGGAAACGGGGCTCCTCTGGATGTGCGCAGGACTCTCGTGCTTCCTCTCGAGTGGAGACGGGTTTGTCAGGGAACTTCTTGAGGTGCAGCAAGGGTGTGAAGGACCCTTTGGAAGTTCAAGAAGTTAGGTGTGATTAACCTCGAGACGCCTCAGCGGAAATGGGCCTCATCTTGCCTGGAGGGGAGAACCTCCTGTATGTTCTCGAGTTGCGGCAGGTGCTCTCGACTTATGACGGGGACCTCAGGGACCCACTCTGGTGGCCTCAGGAAAGGCCAGACCCTATGCGTGTATGCTCGGGGGCCTCTCGGGATTCCTCTCCCGTCTATGCCGGGGACTAAGACCTAGTGTGGAGTAGGTGCCTGAACCTGAGGATTCCTCTCCAGTGCTGACATGGATCTTGGGGTACTGCTGGAGTCTCCCCAGGGGAGTCAGTCCTCGTCTGGAGTGGCGGCATGCACGTGCGCTTTTCTCCCGAGCTGTGGCAGCAGTGTCACGCTTCCCTTCCTTTAGATCAAGGCATCTGTGGCTTTCCCTCGAGGCTTTCCCACGAGGCTTTCCCACGAGGCTGTCCCACGTGCCACCGTGGTGTGTGTCGATGTCGATCCTCGGCTTGAAAGTCGAGGCAGTGCAGGGAAAACAGGTTTCCCTGGAATGGACTGAGACATCTTGGGGACTCTGGGAACGGTGGCACGACCCTGGAGTTCCTCTGCCTTTCCTGTGGAGAGTGCCTCCTCTTGTGATGCCACGGGAAGGCCAGGAATTCTTTCCCGACCCTGCAGGGAAAGGATCCCTCCTCTCGAGCTAGGAGGCGGTAACGGGGCTCCTCTGGATGTGGTCGGGACTCTCGTGCTTCCTCCGAGTGGAGACGGGTATGTCGGGGAACTTCTTGAGTTTCAGCAATGGTGTGAAGGACCCTTTGGAAGTTCCATTGGTTAGGTGTGAATAGCCTCGACACGCCTCAGCGGAAATGGGCCTCATCTCGCCTGGAGGGGAGAACCTCCTGGAATTTCTCAAGTTGTGGCATGTGCTCTGGACATAGGACGGGGAACACAGGGACCCGCTCTGCTGGCCTCAGGAAAGGCCAGTCCCCATGCGAGTTGCTCGGGGGCCTCTCGGGATTCCTCTCCCTTCGATACCGGGGCCTAAGACCTTGTGTCGAGTCGGTGCCGGAACCTGAGGATTCCTCTTCAGTGCTGACATGTATCTTGGGGTACTTCTGGAGTATCCCCAGGGGAGTCAGTTCTTGTCTCGAGTGGGGGCATGCACGTGCGCTTTCCTCCCGAGCAGCAGAAGCAGTGTCATGGTTCCCTTCGCGTGGATCAAGGGATCTGTGGCATTTCCTCGAGGCTTTCCCACGAGGCTTTCCCGCGAGGCTTTCCCACAGGGTTGTCCCACTTGCCACCATGGTGTGAGTCGACCCTTGGCTTGAAAGTCGAGGCAGTGCAGGGAAAACAGGTTTCCCTGTAATAGACTGAGACATCTGGGGGACTCTGGGAATTGTGGCACGACCCTGGAGTTCCTCTCGGCTTTCCTGTGGAGAGCGCCTACTCTTGAGATGCGTCGGAAAAGCCGGGAATTCTTTCCCGACAACGCAGGGAAAGGATCCCACTTCTCGAGCTAGGAGGTGGAAACGGGGCTCCTCTGATGTGGGCGGGACTCTCGTGCTTCCTCTTGAGTGGAGACGGGTATGTCGGGCACCTTCTTGAGTTGCAGCAAGGCTGTGAAGGACCCTTTGGAAGTTCCAGATTTTAGGTGTGATTAGCCTCCAGTCGCCTCAGCGGAAATGGGCCTCATCTCGCCTGGAGGGGACAACCTCCTGGATTTTCTCGAGTTGCGGCAAGTGCTCTCAACTTACGACGGGGACCACAGGGACCCGCTCTGGTGGCCTCAGGAAAGGCCAGTCCCCATGCGAGTTGCTCGGGGCCTCTCGGGATTCCTCTCCCGTCGATGTCGGGGCCTAAGACCTTGTGTGGAGTCAGTGCCGGAACCTGAGGTTTCCTCTCCTGTGCTGACATGGATCTTGGGGTACTTCTGGAGTCTCCCCAGGGGAGTCAGTCCTCGTCTCGAGTGGGGGCATGCACCTGCGCTTTCCTCCCTAGCTGTAGCAGCAGTGTCATGCTCCCGTCGCGTGGATGAAGGGATCAGTGGCTTTCCCTCGAGGCTTTCCCACGAGGCTTTCCCACAAGGCTTTCCCACGAGGCTTTCCCACAGGGCTGTCCCACGTGCCACCGTGGTGTGAGTCTATCCTCGTCTTGAAAGTCAAGGCAGTGCAGGGAAAACAGGTTTCCCTGGAATGGACTGAGACATCTGGGGGACTCTGGGAATGGTCGCACGACACTGGAGTTCCTCTCGTCTTTCCTGTGGAGAGCGCCTCCTCTTGAGATGCGACGGGAACGTCGGGAATTCTTCCCTGAACACGCCGGGAAAGGATCCCTCCTCTCGAGCTAGGAGACGGAAATGGGGCTCCTCTGGATGTGAGCGGGACTCTCGTGCTTCCTCTCGAGTGGAGACGGGTATGTCGGGGAACTTCTTGACTTGCAGCAAGGGTGTGAAGGACCCTTTGGAAGTTCCAGAGCGTAGGTGTGATTAGCCTCGAGACGCCTCAGCGGAAATGGGCCTCATCTCGCCTAGGGGAGAACCTCTTGGATTTTCTCGAGTTGCGGCAGGTGCTCTCGACTTACGACGGGGACGTCTGTTACGCGCTCTGGTGGCCTCAGGTAAGGCCAGTCCCCTTGCGAGTTGCTCGGGGGACACTCGGGATTCCTCTCCCGTCGTTGCTGGGGCCTATGACCTTGTGTGGAGTCGGTGCCGAACATGAGGATTCCTCTCCAGTGCTGACATGGATCTTGGGGTACTTCTGTAGTCTCCCCAGGGGAGTCAGTCCTCATCTCGAGTGGGGGCATGCACGAGCGCTTTTCTCCCGAGCTGTAGCAGCAGTGTCACACTTCCCTTCGCGTGGATAAAGGGATCTGTGGCTTTCCCTCGAGGCTTTCCCACGAGGCTTTCCCACAGGTCTGTCCTACGTGTCACCGTGGTGTGAGTCGATCCTCGGCTTGAAAGTCGAGGCAGTGCAGGGAAAACAGGTTTCCCTGGAATGGACTGAGACATCTGGGGGACTCTGGGAATGGTGGCACGACCCTGGAGTTCCTCTCGCCTTTCCTGTGGAAAGGACCTCCTCTTGAGATGCGACGGAAACGTCGGGAATTCTTTCCCGACCACGCAGGGAAGGGATCCCTGCTCTCGAGCTATGAGGCGGAAACGGGGCTCCTCTTGATAAGGGCGGGACTCTCGTGCTTCCTCTCGAATGGAGACGGGTAGGTCGGGGAACTTCTTGAGTTGCAGCAAGGGCGTGAAGGACCTTTTGGAAGTTTCAGAGGTTAGGTGTGATTAGCCTCGAGACCCGTCAGCAGAAATGGGCCTCATCTCGCCTGGAGGCTAGAACCTCCTGGATTTTCTCGAGTTGTGGCAGGTGCTCTCGACTTACGACGGGAACCACAGGGATCCCCTCTTTGGCCTCAGGAACGGCCAGTCCCCATGCGAGTTGCTCGGGAGCCTTTCGGGATTTCTCTCCCGTCGATGCCGGGGCCTAAGGTCTTGTGAGGAGTCGGTGCCGGAACCTGAGGATTACTCTACAGTGCTGACATGGATCTTGGTGTACTTCTGGAGTCTCCCCAGGGGAGTCAGTCCTCGTCCCTAATGGGGTCATGCACGTGCGCTTTCCTCCCGAGCTGTAGCAGCAGTGTCACGCTTCCCTTCGCGTGGATCAAGGGATCTGTGGCTTTCCCTCGAGGCTTTCCCCTGACGAGGCTTTCCCAACAGGGCTGTCCCACGTGCCACCGTGGTGTGAGTCGAATCCTCGGCTTGAAAGTTCGAGGCAGTGCAGGGAAAACAGGTTTCCCTGGAATGGACTGGAGACATCTGGGGGACTCTGGTAATGGTGGCACGACCCTGGAGTTCCTCTCGCCTTTCCTGTGGAGAGCGCCTCCTCTTGAGATGCGACGGGAACGCCGGGAATTCTTTCCCGACCACGCAGGGAAAGGATCCCTCCTCTCGAGCTAGGAGGCGGAAACGGGGCTCCTCTGGATGTGGGCGGGACTCTCGTGCTTCCTCTCGAGTGGAGACGGGTATGTCGGGGAACTTCTTGAGTTGCAGCAAGGGTGTGAAGGACCCTTTGGAAGTTCCAGAGGTTAGGTGTGATTAGCCTTGGAGACGCCTCAGCGGAAATGGGCCTCATCTCGCCTGGAGGGGAGAACCTCCTGGATTTTCTCGAGTTGCAGGCAGGTGCTCTCGACTTACGACGGGGACCTCAGGGACCCGCTCTGGTGGCCTCAGGAAAGGCCAGTCCTCCATGCGAGTTGCTCGGGGGCCTCTTAGGGATTCCTCTCCCGATCGATGCTGGGGCCTAAGACCTTTGTGTAGAGTCAGGTGCCAGGAACCTGAGGCATTCCTCTCCAGTGCCTGACATGGATCTTGGGGTACTTCTGGAGTCTCCCCAGTGGGAGTCAGTCCTCGTCTGGAGTGGGCGCATGCACGTGCGCTTTCCTCCCCGAGCTGTAGCAGCAGTGTCACGCTTCTCCTTCACATGGATCAAGGGATCAGGTGGCTTTCCCTCGAGGCTTTCCACGAGGCTTTCCCTCGAGGCTTTCCCACAGGGCTGTCCACGTGCCACCGTGGTGTGAGTCGATCCTCGGCTTGAAAGTCGAGGCAGTGCAGGGAAAACAGGTTTCCCTGGAATGGAACGGAGACATCTGGGGGACTCTGGGAATGGTGGCACGACCCTGGAGTTCCTCTCGCCTTTCCTGTGGAGAGCGCCTCCTCTTGAGATGCGACGGGAACGCCGGGAATTCTATCCCGACCACGCAGGGAAAGGATCCCTTCTCTCAGGCTAGGAGGCGGAAACGGGGCTCCTCTGGATGTGGGCGGGACTCTCGTGCTTCCTCTCGAGTGGAGACGGGTATGTCGGGGAACTTCTTGAGTTGCAGCAAGGGTGTGAAGGACCCTTCGGAAGTTCCAAAGTATAGGTGTGACTAGCCTCGAGACGCCTACAGCGGAAATGGGCCTCATCTCGCCTGGAGGGGAGAACTCCTGAATTTTCTCGAGTTGCGGCAGGTGCTCTCGACTTAAGACGGGGACCTCAGGGACCCGCTTTGGTTGGACCTCGGGAAAGGCCAATTCGCATGCGAGTTGCTCGGGGGCCTCTCGGGATTCCTCTCCCGTCGATGCCGGGGCCTAAGATCTTGTGTGGAGCCGGTGTCGGAACCTGAGAATTCCTCTCCAGTGCTGATATGTATCTGGGGGTACTTCTGGAGTCTCCCCAGTGGAGTCAGTCCTCGTCTCGATTGGGGGCATGCACATGCGCTTTCCTCCCGAGCTGTAGCAGCAGTGTCACGCTTCCCTTAGTGTGGATCAAGGGATCAGGGGCTTTCCCCCGAGGCGTTCCCACAGGGCTGTCCCACGTGCTACCGTGGTGTGAGTTGATCCTCGGCTTGAAAGTCAAGGCAGTGCAGGGAAAACAGGTTTCCCTGGAATGGATTGAGACATCTCGGGGACACTGGGAATGTGGCACGATCCTGGAGTTCCTCTCGCCTTTCCTGTGGAGAGGGCTTCCTCTTGAGATGCGACAGGAACGCTGGGAATTCTTTCCCGACCACGCAGGGAAAGGATCCCTCCTCTCGAGCTAGGAGACGGAAACGGTGCTCCTCTGGATGTGGGCGGGACTCTCGTGCCTCCTCTCGAGTGGAGACGGGTATGTCGTGGAACTTCTTGAGTTGCAGCAAGGGTGTGAAGGACCCTTTGGAAGTTCCAGATCACTGATGTGATTAGCCTGGAGATGCCTCTTAGGAAATGGGGTCATCTGGCCTGGAGTGGAGAACCTCCTGGATTTTCTCGAGTTGCGGCAGGTGCTCTCGACTGACGACGAGGACCTCAGGGACCCGCTCTGGTGGCCTCAGGAAAGGCAAGTCCCCATGCGAGTTGCTCGGTGGCCTCTCGGGATTCCTCTCCCTTCGATGCCGGGGCCTAAGATCTTGTGTGGAGTCGGTGCCGGAACCTGAGCATTCCTCTCCAGTGCTGACATGGATCTTGGGGTACTTCCGGAGTCTCCCCAGGGGAGTCAGTCCTCGACCCGAGTGGGGGCATGCTCGTGCGCTTTCCTCCCTAGCTGTAGCAGCAGTGTCACGCTTCCCTTCGCGTGGATCAAGAGATCAGGGGATTTCCCTCCAGGATTTCCCACGAGGCTTTCCCACAGGGCTGTCCCACGTGCCAGTGTGGTCTGAGTCAATCCTCGGCTTGAAAGTCAAGGCAGTGCAGGGAAAACAGGTTTCCCTGGAATGGACTGAGACATCTGGGGGACTCTGGGAATGGTGGCACGACCCTGGAGTTCCTCTCGCCTTTCCTGTGGAGAGGCACACTTCTTGAGATGCGACGGAAACGCCGGGAATTCTTTCCCACCACGCAGGGAAAGGATCCCTCCTCTCGAGCTAGGAGGCGGAAACGGGGCTCCTCTGGATGTTGGCGGAATTCTTGTGCTTCCTCTCGAGTAGAGACGGGTATGTCGGGAACTTCTTGAGTTGCAGCAAGGGTGTGAAGGGCCCTTTGGAAGTTCCAGAGGTAGGTGTGATTAGCCTCGGAGACGCCTCAGCGGAAATGGGCCTCATCTCGCCTGGAGGGGAGAACCTCCTGGATTTTCTCGAGTTGCGGCAGGTGCTCTCGACTTACGACGGGGACCTCAGGGACCCGCTCTGGTGGCCTCAGGAAAGGCCAGTCCCCATGCGAGTTGCTCGGGGCCTCTCGGGATTCCTCTCCCGTCGATGCCGGGGCCTAAGATCTTGTGTGGAGTCGGTGCCGGAACCTGAGCATTCCTCTCCAGTGCTGACATGGATCTTGGGGTACTTCTGGAGTCTCCCCAGTGGAGTACAGTCCTCGTCTCGGAGTGGGCGGCTATGCACGTGCGCTTTCCTCCCGAGCTTAGCAGCAGTGTCACGCTTCCCTTCGCGTGGATCAAGAGGATCAGGGGCTTTCCCTCGAGGCTTTCCCACGAGGCTTTCCACGAGGCTTTCCCACAGGGCTGTCCCACGTGCCACCGTGGTGTGAGTCGATCCTCGGCTTGAAAGTCGAGGCAGTGCAGGGAAATCAGGTTTCCCTGGAATGGACTGAGACATCTGGGGGACTCTGGGAATGGTGGCACGATCCCTGGAGATTCCTCTCGCCTTTCCTGTGGAGAGCGCCTCCTCTTGAGATGCGACGGGAACGCCGGGAATTCTTTTCCCGACCACGCAGGGAAAGGATCCCTCCTCTCAGGCTAGGAGGCGGAAACGGGGCTCCTCTGGATGTAGGCGGGACTCTCGTGCTTTCTCTCGAGTGGAGACGGGTATGTCGGGGAACTTCTTGAGTTGCAGCAAGGGTGTGAAGGACCCTTTGGAAGTTCCAAAGATTTAGGTGTGACTAGCCTCGAGATGCCTCAGCGGAAATGGGCGTCATCTCGCCTGGAGGGGAGAACCTCCTGGATTTTCTCGTGTTGGCGGCAGCTACTTCTCGACTTACGATGGGGACCACAGGGACCCGCTCTGGTGGCCTCAGGAAAGGCCTGTTCCCATGCGAGTAATGTCGGGGGCCTCTAGGGATCCTCTCCCGTCTGATGCCGGGGCCTAAGACCTTGGATGTGGAGTCGGTGCCGGAACCTGAGGATTCCTCTCCAGTGCTGACATGGATCTTGGGGTACTTCTGGAGTCTCCCTAGGGGAGTCAGTCCTCGTCTCGAGTGGCGGCATAGACGTGCGCTTTCCTCCGAGATGGGGGCAGCAGTGTCATGCTTCCCGTCGAGTGGATCAAGGAATCAGTGGCTTTTCCTCGGAGGCTTTTCCCACGAACGCTTTCCCACGAGGCTTTTCCACAGGGCTGTCCCACATGCCAACGTGGTGTGAGTCGATCCTCGGCTTGAAAGTCGAGGCAGTGCAGGGAATACAGGTTTCCCTGGAATGGACTGAGACATCTGGGGGACTCTCGGAATTGGTGGCACGACCCTGGAGTTCCTCTCGCCTTTCCTGTGGAGAGGCCTCCTCTTGAGATGCTATGGGAACACCGGGAATTCTTTTCCGACCACGCAGGGAAAGGATCCCTCCTATCGAGCTAAGAGGCGGAAACGGGGGTTCCCTCTGGATGTGGGCGGGACTCTGGTGCTTACTCTCGAGTGGAGACAGGTGTGTCGGGGAACTTCTTAAGTTGTAGCAAGGGTGTGAAGGACCCTTTGGGAATTCCAGATTTTAGGAAGTGATTAGCCTCGAGACGCCTCAGCGGAAATGGGCCTCATCTCGCCTGGAGGGGAGAACCCCCTGGAATTTCTCGAGTTGCGACAGGTGTTCTCGACTTACGACGGGGACCTCAGGGACCCGCTCTGGTGGCCTCAGGAAAGGCCAGTCCCCATGCGAGTTGCTCGGGGGCCTCTCGGGATTCCCTCCCGTCGATGCCGGGGCCTAAGACCTTGTGTGGAGTCGGTGCCGGAACCTTAGGATTCCCCTCCAGTGCTGACATGGACCTTGGGGTACTTATGGAGTCTCCCCAGGGGAGTCAGTCCTCGTCTCGGAGTGGGGCGCATGCACGTGCGCTTTCCTCCCGATCTGTAGCAGCAGTGTCATGCTTCCCTTCGCGGGGATCAAGGGATCTGTGGCTTTCCCTCGAGGCTTTCCCTCGAGGCTTTCCCACGAGGTTTGCCCACGAGGGTTTCCCACAGGGCTGTCCTACGTTGCACCGTGGTTTGTGTCGATCCTCGGCTTGAAAATCGAGGCAGTGCAGGGAAAACAGGTTTCCCTGGAATGGACGCAGACATCTGGGGGACTCTGGGAATGGTGGCACGACACTGGAGTTCCTCTCGCCTTTCCTGTGAAGAGCGCCTCCTCTTGAGATGCGACGGGAACGCCGGGAATTCTTTTCCCGACCACGCAGGGAAAGGATCCCTTGTCTCGAGCCAGGAGGCAGAAACGGGGCTCCTCTGGATGTGGGCGTGGACTCTCCGTGCTTCCTTCCTTGTTTGGAGACGGGCGGTATGATCGGGAC
>NW_017207149.1:0-4553 GCF_001704415.2 Capra hircus | reverse complement strand
CAACCGAATCCACACAAGATCTTAGGCCGGGCATCGACGGGAGAGGAATCCCGAGAGGCCCCGAGCAACTCGCATGGGGACTGGCCTATCCTGAGACCACCAGAGCGGTTCCCTGAGGTCCCCATCGAAGTCGAGAGCCTGCCGCAAACGCGAGAAAATCCAGGAGGTTCTCCCTCCAAGCGAGATGAGGCCCATTTCCGCTGAGGCTTCTCGGGCTAATCACACCTAACCTCTGGATCTCCAAAGGGTCCTTCACACCCTTGCTGCAACTCAAGAGTTCCCCGACATACCCGTCTCCACTCGAGAGGAAGCACGAGAGTCCACCCACATCCACAGGAGCCCCGTTTCCGCCTCCTGGCTCGAAAGGAGGATCCTTTCCTGCGTGGTGGGAAAGAATTCCCCGCGTTCCGTCGCATCTCAAGAGGAGGCGCTCTCCACAGGAAAGGCGAGAGGAACACCAGGGTCCTGCCACCATTCCCAGAGTCCCCCAGATGTCTCAGTCCATTCCAGGGAAACTGTTTTCCCTGCACTGCCTCGACTTTCAAGCCGGATCGACTCACACCACGGTGGCACGTGGGACAGCCCTGTGGGAAAGCCTCGTGGGAAAGCCTGGTGGAAAGCCTCGAGGGAAAGCCACAGATCCTTGATCCACGCGAAGGGAAGCCTGACACTGCTGCTACAGGGGAAAGCGCACGTCATGCCCCACTCGAGACGAGGACTGACTCCCCTGGGAGACTCCAGAAGTACCCAAGATCCATGTCAGCACTGGAGAGGAATCCTCAGGTTCCGCACCGACTCCACACAAGGTCTTAGGCCCGCATCGACGGAGAGGAATCCCGAGAGGCCCCGAGCAACTCGCATGGGGACTGGCCTTTCCTGAGGCCACCAGAGCGGGTCCCTGAGGTCCCCGTCGTAAGTCGAGAGCACCTGCCGCAACTCGAGAAAATCCAGGAGGTTCTCCCTCCAGGCGAGATGAGGCCCATTTCCGCTGAGGCGTCTCGAGGCTAATCACACCTAACCTCTGGAACTTCCAAAGGGTCCTTCACACCTTGCTGCAACTCAAGAAGTTCCCGACATACCCGTCTCCACTCGAGAGGAAGCACGAGAGTCCCGCCACATCCAGAGGAGCCCCGTTTCCGCCTCTAGCTCGAGAGGAGGGATCCTTTCCCTGCGTGGTCGGAAAGAATTCCCGCGTTCCGTCGCATCTCAAGAGGAGGCGCTCTCCACAGGAAAGGCGAGAGGAACTCCAGGGTCGTGCCACCATTCCAGAGTCCCCAGATGTCTCAGTCCATTCCAGGGAAACCTGTTTTCCCTGCACTGCCTCGACTTTCAAGCCGAGGATCGACTCACACCACGGTGGCACGTGGACAGCCCTGTGGGAAAGCCTCGTGGGAAAGCCCTGATCCCTTGATCCACGCGAAGGAAGCGTGACACTGCTGCTACAGCTCGGAGGAAAGCGCACGTGCATGCCCCACTCGAGACGAGGACTGACTCCCTGGGGAGACTCCAGAAGTACCCCAAGATCCATGTCAGCACTGGAGAGGAATCCTCAGGTTCCGGCACCGACTCCACACAAGGTCTTAGGCCCATCGACGGGAGAGGAATCCCGAGAGGCCCCCGAGCAACTCGCATGGGGACTGGCTTTCCTGAGGCCAGAGGGTCCCTGAGGTCCCCGTCGTAAGTCGAGAGCACCTGCCGCAACTCGAGAAAATCCAGGAGGTTCTCCCCTCCAGGCGAGATGAGGCCCATTTCCCTGAGGCGTCTCGAGGCTGGCAACAAGACCTCTTGAGTTGCAGCACCCTCGACCCGTGCCACCTCCGAGACGCCTCAGGGAAATGGCCTCATCTCGCCTGGAGGGGAGAACCTCCTGGATTTTCTCGAGTTGCGGAGGTGCTCTCGACTTACGACGGGGACCTCAGGGACCCGCTCGGTGGCCTCAGGAAAGGCCAGTCCCCATGCGAGTTTCTCGGGGCCTCTCGGGATTCTCTCCGTCGATCCCGGGGCCTAAGACTTGTGTGGAGCCGGTGCCGGAACCTGAGGATTCCTCTCCAGTGCTGACATGGATCTGGGGGTTTCTGAGTCTCCCAGGGAGTCAGTCCTCGTCTCGAGTGGGGGCATGCAGTGCGCTTCCTCCCGAGCTAGGCAGTGTCACAGTGATCAAGGGATCTGGGCTTTCCCTCGAGGCTTTCCCACAGGCTTTTCCACGAGGCTTTCCCACAGGGCTGTCCACGTGCCACCGTGGTGTGAGTCGATCCTCGGCTTGAAAGTCGAGGCAGTGCAGGGAAAACAGGTTTCCCTGGAATGGACTGAGACATCTGGGGACTCTGGGAATGGTGGCACGACCCTGGAGTTCCTCTCGCCTTTCCTGTGGAGAGCGCCTCCTCTTGAGATGCGACGGGAACGCCGGGAATTCTTTCCCGACCACGCAGGGAAAGGATCCCTCCTCTCGAGCTAGGAGGCGAAACGGGGCTCCTCTGGATGTGGGCGGGACTCTCGTGCTTCCTCTCGAGTGGAGACGGGTATGTCAGGGAACTTCTTGAGTTGCAGCAAGGTGTGAAGGACCCTTTGGAAGTTCCAGAGGTTAGGTGTGATTAGCCTCGAGACGCCTCGGCGGAAAAAAGGGCCTCATCTCGCCTGGAGGGGAGAACCTCCTGGATTTCTCGAGTTGCGGCAGGTGCTCTCGACTTTCGACGGGGACCTCAGCGACCCGCTCTGGTGGCCTCAGGAAAGGCCAATCCCCATGCGAGTTGCTCGGGGCCTCTCGGGACTGGGGTTTCCTCTCCCGTCGATGCTGGGCCTAAGACCTTGTGTGGAGTCAGTGCCGGAACCTGAGGATTCCTCTCCAGTGCTGACATGGATCTTGGGTACTTCTGGAGTCTCCCCAGGGGAGTCAGTCCTTGTTCGAGTGGGGACATGCACGTGCGCTTTCCTCCGAGCTGTAGCAGCAGTGTCGTGCTTCCCGTCGAGTGGATCAAGGGATCTGTGGCTTTCCCTCGAGGCTTTCCCACGAGGCTTTCCCACGAGGCTTTCCCTTTCCACGAGACAGTGCTGTCCCATGTGCCACCGTGGTGTGAGTCGATCCTTGGCTTGAAAGTCGAGGTAGTGCAGGAAACAGGTTTCCCTGGAATGGACAGAGACATCTGGGGGACTCTGGAATGGTGGCACGACCCTGGAGTTCCTCTTGCCTTTCCTGTGGAGAGCGCCTCCTCTTGAGATACGACGGGAATGCCGGAATTCTTTCCCGACCACGCATGGAAAGGTTCCCTCCTATCGAGCTAAGAGACGGAAACGGGGCTCCTCTGGATGTGGGCGTGACTCTCGTGCTTCCTCTCGAGTGGAGACGGCTATGTCGGGGAACTTCTTGTGTTGCAGCAAGGGTGTGAAGGACCCTTTGGAAGTTCCAGATGTTAGATATGATTAGCCTCGAGACGCCTCAGCGGAAATGGGCCTCATCTCGCCTGGAGAGGAAAACCTCCTGGATTTTCTCGAGTTGCGGCAGGTGCTCTCGACTTACGACGGGACCACAGGGACCTGCTCTCAGGCTTCAGTAAAGGCCAGTCCCCATGCGAGTTGCTCGGGGGCCTCTCGGGATTCCTCTCCCTTCGATGCTGGGGCATAAGATCTTGTGTGGAGTCGGTGCCGGAATCTGAGGATTCCTCTCAGTGCTGACATGGATCTTGGGGTACTTCTGGAGTCTCCCCAGGGAGTCAGTCCTCGTCTCGCGTGGGGGCATGCACGTGCGCTTTCCTCCCGAGCTGTAGCAGTAGTGTCATGCTTCCCTTCGCGTGGATCATGGGATCTGTGGCTTTCCCTCGAGGCTTTCCCATGAGGATTTCCCACCAGGCTTTCCCATGAGGCTTCCCGGGCTGTCCTGCGTGCCACCGTGGTGTGTGTCGATCCTCGGCTTGAAAGTCGAGGCAGTGCAGGAAAACAGGTTTCCTTGGAATGGACTGAGACATCTGGGGACTCTCGGAATGGTGCACGACCCTGGAGTTCCTCTCGCCTTTCCTGTGGAGAGCGCCTCCTCTTGAGATGGGACGGGAACGCCGGGAATTGTTTCCCGACCACGCAGGGAAAGGATCCCTCCTCTCGAGCTAGGAGGCGGAAATGGGGATCCTCTGGATGTGGGCGGGACTCGCGTACTTCCTCTCGAGTGGAGACGGTATGTCGGGGGAACTTCTTGAGTTGCAGCAAGGTGTGAAGGACCTTTGGAAGTTCCAGAGGTTAGGTGTGATTAGCCTCGAGACACCTCAGCGGAAATGAGCCTCATCTCGCCTGGAGGGTAGAACCTCCTGGATTTTCTCGAGTTGCGACAGGTGCTCTCGACTTACGACGGGACCACAGGGAACCGCTCTGGTTGCATCAGGAAAGGCCAGTCCCCATGCGAGTTGCTCGGGGCCTCTCGGGTTTCCTCTCCCGTCGATGCTGGGGCATAAGACCTTGTGTGAGTCAGTGCCGGAACCTGAGGATTCCTCTCCAGTGCTGACATGGATCTTGGGTACTTCTGGAGTCTCCCAGGGGAGTCAGTCCTCGTCTCGAGTGGGGGCATGCAC